>NC_056732.1:61927917-61982917 GCF_019279795.1 Protopterus annectens
TGCATGTGTTCCCTGAGCAGTAATGTCTATGTGTGAATGTGAAATGTAGTCTATGTGTCTGTGCAAAATGTAGTCCATGTGTCTGTGCATGTAATGAGTCATATGAACACCCACCAATTAACATTGCCATTATGAAGAAAAATATGGAAAATATGAAAGTCAAATGATAAACAGATGAGCCAGGCAGCACGGTCATTGGCTGAGCCTACATCACATTAAAGAATACATCACTACCGAATAGTAGTTTTAGTCAATCATAAACTCAGCAGCAGCCTGTGACACATGAGAATCTATTATATCTCATACAAACATTATTGTCTGTCTACAACTGTATGCATGACTTACTTAACATTTATTAACAATCAATAACATACAAAATGCAAATGTCTTGATGTTGCTTATGAAATGATGCAAAAGAATGCCAATGTGCACAAGGATCCCCAAATACAAGATTTGAGCCATCAAAGGTGTTGTAGGCAGATGCATTATCAATGTTGAACTGAAGGGCATGCCACACAGTCTGCCAACAGCAGTGTGAACACTGACACATCAGACACACATTCCATGTGAGAATAGGCAGGCTATGGGATTATGAATGTGCAGGGATGGGTCACTGATATTGATCACAGCTTAGGATTTACAAAAAGGACAATGTGCTGGGCATTTAGGTAACTCAGTAGCAAGAATAGATTCATATCAGCATTGTGGTCACAACTAATAGCAAATGCTCAGAAAGTGGGACATTGTCATGTATGACATAGATGTTGTTAACAGACAACTACAAGGTGCTGTACATCAGGGACGCAGGAATGTATGTGGGCGGACTACATGTAAAAATATTCATTGGCAAAGTACACATCACAAATCAAATGCATACATCAGTGTATCTCCCTGTTCTGCATTTCATCTGTATGTCTGGCCATCTGATTCCCTTCAAAGATAAGGATGAGAAGGTTGTTGAAGTGAATTTAATAATGAATGAAAAAAAAAGTACACTTGAAAACAATTTTACAAATGATTGCATATTCTACTAAGCTTTTTGGCAGAAATACAGCAGTCTGTTCCAAGCTTTACACATAACACTCCCCTAGATTCTCAAAAGCTTGCACGGCGTGCATGATTAGTCTTAGATGAAATTTTGCCGATATGGCAGCTGAGCAATCCATGTACGTGCACGTCTGACATGCGCGAGCGCTGTAGCACTAGTGCTGCACGTCCCCAGCCCCCATATGCAAATCATCCCATTTGAAGGTGAAAACCATGCAAATGAGGTAAATTTGCCATCCAGAAAGCAGGAATCAGGGCATGCAGGACTAGCGTAATATGCAAAAATGTACTTGGTTAGTAACTAAGTATGGTACTGCAAATTCCAAAACAGAGCTATGACAGCTCCAAATAAAGGCTGCATAGCATTGAGGAAGCATGCCAATGGCCAAGTAGAAGGCCACTGGTATTGCAAACAATGCCAAATGCACAAAATACAACTTTTATGATATGTCCGCCGATCACATCCATTGAAGCATAGGGCAGCAGTGCGCAAACAGGACCGGTGAGGAAATAAGAAAATAAACCTAAGAAAAACGTCCAACTAAAATCAGTATTCCACCATGCAAGTCAATTGCAGCCAAAAGACAACCTGGCCAGTGAGTAGTGGTTGCTAAGGGAGGAGGCACAGTGTGACACATGTAACAATGCATTAGCAGGAAATTCTGTGCAAATGAGGGGAAGGATAGTGAATCCCAGTTTTCCCCAGCATGTGAGGCAGGTCCCAACAGTGGGGTCTATATTACATTGAAAACCCGTATCATCAAACACCACAACACTGACACACATAGCACGAACAGCAAATACGCTGAACTCCCTAAACCGCAAGTTTTCAAATCTCGAACCATCATAGTCGGCCAACACCACTGCGCGCTACATACTACATACCCAAACATAATAAATAAAACACATACATACACTAACTAAACCTTACTTCTAACCCTACACTAAACCTTACATGCATTACTATCTATGCACTTACCTTAACTCACACCCTAACCCTAAGGTCCGTAACTATCGCGCACGTACCCTACAGACATATACCCAAACAAAACAAATAATCCACACACATACAGTTAACAAAACCCTACTTCTAACCCTACACTAAACCTTACATACATTACCTATCTATGCACTTACCTTAACCCGCATCCTAACCCTAAGGTCCGTAACTATCGCACATTTACCTTAGGGATCTATACCACAGACGAGCCAACCATGACACTTCCACATTTCGTATTTCATAGTTTTGAATGTTCACCGTTACCATAGTTCGCATTATATGTGTCGGTCTTGTGTTTTTTGCAGAAATGGGATTTCGATCTCGTAATATAGATCCCAACAGTGTATGAGTATGAATAGTTGAATGCAAGACTATTAGGTAGGTGACATCATGTGTGGGAGTGTCAGGCATACTGTCAGTGGATTGGAGCCTTGTGGCTTGGGATTGCATCCAGCTTAGCACAGCAAAGCCAGGAGGTGTGTCTAAACCTGGCCAGCACATATGACAAAGTGTAAGCAGGTGTGCACACCACACAATGGGATCTACAGGAAGATAAAGGAAGTGAACCCAGGAAATAGCAGCAGTGTGCACATTGCAGTACACCGATTGCACAGCGTGCCCCCGGGATGAATCAGAAGGGCAATGAGAAGGGAAAGCAGCAGTAGGAAGTTAATCAAGGGGTACTAGGTTCTCTGCCAGGTTAAACGTATCAGAACCAGCCAATTACACAGGCAGCAGACCAGCCCAGCCCAGAATGCCACTATAAACTATGCAGACACCTACCTCTCTGGTTTTTCCCACACCCTATACCACCGGTGTAAACAAGCGGGGAACTTTTAACACTCACAACAGCAAAATGTTAGGGGCTGCAATAGCTATCATACAACTTGTGGAAGAGGCTGAGGGTGGTGAGGATGGGAATGCTGCCAACCAACCCACAGTGAGGAGACAGAAAAGAGTGTACAGACCCAGGGTAACCTACCAAGGGCTACATGAGCTGGAGATAGTGGAGCACTATAGGGTGGACAGTGACCTCCTACAGCAGATTGTTGAGCTGTGCCAGTCACGCCTGACACACAGAACTAACAGAGGGGAACCCATCCCAGTGGAAACAAAGGTATGTGTAGGCCTAAGAATACTAGCTACAAGTACCTTCCAAAGGTCAACTGGGGATATGATGGGGATCTCACAGACATCAGCATCCAGAGTACTCCATCAGTTCCTGGATGCCATTGCAGCACATGTCGGTGAGCACATATATTTCCCCCTCACCAGTGAGGCATTGGCCAGCAGTATGCGTCTCTTCCACCAAATAGCAGAATACCCTGAGGTAGTGGGTGCAATAGACTGCATGCACATATGCATCAAAGCACCACCTGGTGAGCAGGGTAGGGTCTACATCAACAGCAAGGGCTTCCCCTCCATCAACTGCCAGGTCATGTGCAATGCCCAGGGCATAATACTGAACGTGTGTGCTGGCTGCCCTGGAAGTTATCATGATTTCCACATCTGGCATCTGACACAGCTGTACCAGAGATTTGCTAATGGGGACATCCCACATGGTCACCTAGTGGGGGATGCTGGATACGCACTGGAGCCATGGCTGATGACACCCATCAGAAATGCACACACACCCAAACAAGAACTCCATAATAAGGCACACGCACAAACAAGAATCATAATAGAGCGTGTATTTGGGATGCTCAAGTCATGGTTCCGGTGCCTGGATACATCTGGTGGAGCCGTGCAGTACTCACCAACTACATGAACCCAAACCATCCCTGTATGTGCCACGCTACACAATATGATTCTGCAAAAACAACTGCAGCAGGAGCAGCAAGGGGCAGGGCCATATAGCCCCCTACCAATGCCAAGGTCTGCACAGGCATAGAGTGACTCAGAGGAGAAACAACCTGAGCCTGCCCCAGTAGGCAGAAGTGGCAGAAGCCCTGGCAAAGAGGCAACTCATAGCACATACACTGACACGGGATGGACCCAGGGAATAGCACCTCTCTCTGACTCTCAGTCCAACATAGGCAGTCCTGCAACACCACCTGCAATACTGGGACACCCACAAGATAAGGGACTCATACATGCCAGTCAGGAGGGGAGGTCACATACCCAAAAACAGTCACAGTGAGCAGGACAGGTGTAGGATGAACACAAACAAATGCCGTACTATGGCCTCTGAATGAGGGGTATGGGTGACCCCCACCCAGGCCTACACGGACAGACTACAGCAAGCCAGGTAGTGCGATGTCAGTTGTGATGGCTAGGAAGTCAGAAACTAATGTGTATGCAATCAAAAGATAAGAAAGGAAGTACACCGGTATGGCGTAGCCAGCATGTTGGGTAAGACTACTGACTGAATCGGACTACAGGTCATACCAGTATATTCCTAACAAATGTGTACAACTGTCAGGTGTGCCCCCACCCCACATAAAACTACAGTAATTGTCAGGTGTGCCCCCCAACCCTGTGTAGAAACATAGAAATAGTCAGGTCTACCCCCCTCGCTATGCAGACATGTTGCAACAGTCAATGCCGAATGATCGGTAGATACCCTGCAGACACAGCATGCTACCTGTCGGTGTACAACACAAAGGTCAGCTGTGCAGTACAAAC
Source organism: Protopterus annectens (assembly GCF_019279795.1). NCBI lineage: Eukaryota > Metazoa > Chordata > Ceratodontiformes > Protopteridae > Protopterus > Protopterus annectens. Next base: position 61,932,590 of record NC_056732.1, read on the forward strand.
CACAGGACATGCTCCACACATGCATAACAGACAGCCTTACTGGGCATGCTTACACACTTAGAGAAATGAAGGCAATGACAGTCATCAACATACTGAAAGGTCATACTGGGCATGTTCACACACTTAAACACATGAAGGTCATGTATGCAAACACCAGTGGACTAGATATATCCGATGGTTTCAATAGTTACTGCAGACACGTCAGTATGCACCACTCATGTCTTGCACACACAGTGGATAGGAATACAGACATATATGTAAGGACAACACACCATAAAATGCCAAAGGTAGATGGATATAGATGTGTGGAAGAGGGTGACCATGACAAGGAGCCATCCAGACCTGTCACACCTGGCACACAGCCAAAGGGCCCCAAACACATCAGTTGCAGATGTCACACACTGCAGTTGCTAGTGACCTATACCTGTCGGCACCACAGACTATGTGGTTCATGTGCCAGCTGGCAACATTGCTGTACAAGGACATAGTCAGCTAGTTGCCCTAGACATGCACCTGTGACATATGAGCCTGTATGTGGCCACCTGTGGCATGTCACCCCTACATGAATGGTGTATGGGCCATGCACACACTGGCCACCCCATTGCAGTACCCTGACAAGCCTGCCGAGGTTATCCTATGTGAAATACACCTTTGGGAGAGTTGTAGGCCAGTGATCTCTGTGGTGTGTCTCATAACTGCATACTGCTGTAGTGTGATAGACTAGTTATGTAGGAGTTCTAACCCCAGACATGGCATCTGTGTATGTGAGTGTATGTCGCTGATCATGTGTGTGTCTGTCTCCCATGGACTGTGTAGAGAGCAATGCTTTTAGGTTACTCACACCACGTACACTTCACATACCCAACTTTGGCAAGGCTGCTGATGTCACTCACCTAGAAATATTCCCCTGGGAAAGCTGTAGGCCAGTAATCTATGTAGCGCATGCTGTAACTGCATACTGCAATAGTGTGATAATGTAGTTAGATAGGAAGTCAAACCCCTGATGTGGCAACTGTGTGTGTGTGTGTGTGTGTGTGTGTGTGTGTGTGTGTGTCTGTCTGTCACTGAATATGTAGAGAACAATGCTTTTCATCTACTCACACCCCTTGCAAGTTGAATACCCTCCTTTGGCAAGGCTGCTGATGTCATGCAACTTGAAATACACCTCTGGGACAATCATAGCCTAGTAATCTCTGTAGCATGTCCCATAACATCATATAGCCATAGTGTGAATAAAGAGTTAGTTGTAAGTTCGAGCCCCCGACCTGCCAACTGTGTGTGTATGCGTGCATGTCTGATTGTGTAGAGAGAAATGCTTTTAGGTCATTCACACCCCGTACATTTCCCATACCCAATTTTGGCAAGGTTGCTGATGTCACGCACTGAGAAATACTCCCCTGGGAAATCTGTAGGCCAGTAATCTCCATAGCGCATGCTGTAACTATGTACTGCTGTAGTGTGATAATGTAGTTAGGTAGGAGGTCAAACCCCTGATGTAGCAACTGTGTGTATATGAGTCTGTGTAGGCATATGTGCGTGTGTCTGTCTGTCACTGACTGTGTAGATAACAATGATTTTAAGCTACTCACACCCCTTACAAGTCGAATACCCTTTTTTGGCAAGGCTGCTGATGTCACACAACTCGAAATGCACTTCTGGGGCAATTGCAGCCCAATAATCTCTGTAGCACATCCCATAACATCGTATGGCCATAGTGTAAATAAGGAGTTAGTTGGGAGTTCTAGCCCCTGACCTACCAACTGTGTGTGCATGCGTGCATTTCTGACTGTGTAGAGAGCAATGCTTTTAGGTCACTCACACCCTGTACATTTCGCATACCCAACTTTGGCAAGGCTGCTGATGTCACGCACCTAGAAATACTCCTCTGGGAAAGCTATAAACCAGTAATCTTAGTAGTGCATGCTGAAACTGCATACTGCTGTAGTGTGATAATGTACTTAGGTAGGAGGTCAAACCCCAGACGTGGCAACTGTGTGTGTGGGAGTATATGTGTGCATGTCTGCCTGTTACTGACTGTGTAAACAGCAATGCTTTTAGGCTACTCACACCCCTTACAAGTTGAATACCCTCCTTTGGCAAGACTGCTGATGTCACACAACTTGAAATACACCTCTGGGACAATCATAGCCCAGTAATCTCCATAGCACATTGTATGGCCATAGTGTGAATAAGGAGTTAGTTGGCAGTTCTAGCCCCCGACCTGCCAGCTGTGTGTGTGTATGCATGCATGTCTGACAGTGTAGAGAGCAATGCTTTTAGGTCATTCACACCCCATACATTTCACATACTCAACTCTGGCAAGGCTGCTGATGTCACACACCTAGAAATACTCCCCTGGGAAAGCTGTAGGCCAGTAATCTCCATAGCGCATGTTGTAACTGTGTACTGCTGTAGTGTGATAATGTAGTTAGGTAGGAGGTCAAACCCCAGACGTGGCAACTGTGTGTGTGAGTGTCTGTCTGTCACTAACTGTGTAGAGAGCAATGCTTTTAGGCTACTCACATCCCTTACAAGTCAAATACCCTCCTTTGGCAAGGCTGCTGATGTCATGCACCTAGAAATACTCCTCTGGGAAAGCTATAAGCCAGTAATCTTAGTAGTGCATGCTGTAACTGCGTACTGCTGTAGTGTGATAATGTACTTAGGTAGGAGGTCAAACCCCAGACGTGGCAACTGTGTGTGTGGGAGTATATGTGTGCATGTCTGCCTGTTACTGACTGTGTAAACAGCAATGCTTTTAGGCTACTCACACCCCTTACAAGTTGAATACCCTCCTTTGGCAAGACTGCTGATGTCGCACAACTTGAAATACACCTCTGGGACAATCGTTGCCCAGTAATCTCTGTAGCACGTCCCGTAATATCTTATGGCCGTAGTGTGAATAAGGAATTAGTTGGGAGTTCTAGCCCCCGACCTGCCAACTATGTGTGTATGTGTGCAAGTCTGACTGTGTAGAGAGCAATGCTTTTAGGTCATCTCACCCTGTACATTTCACATACCCAACTTTGGCAAGGCTGTTGATGTCACACACCTAGAAATACACCTCTGGGAAGGTTGTAGACTAGTCATCACCATAGCATGTTCTGTAACTGCATACTGCTGTATTGTGAATTGGAAGTGTGGTTGGGTTCCATCCCCACACATGGCAGTTTCAGATGTATTGTGTGTCACTGTCTGTATAGGGAATAATGCATTTTAGGCTAGTCTCTCGCAGTCATTTCAAAGCCCTACTTTGGCAATCCTGCTGATGTCAGTCAGTGTGAAATACACTTTTGGGCAAGGTCTACTCTAGTAATGTCCGTGGCATGTACTATAACTGCATAGTGCTGTAGTGTAATGCACTAGTTAGGTAGAGATTCTACTGCCAAACATGACAGGTGTTTGTGAGTGTGTGTTTGTAACCCATATCCTGTGTAGAGGTGGTTGTGACTGTGTGACACCTGTGGCCAATGTGGAGCAGGTTTTGCATATTTTGTATACGGTGGCCATACTATATATCACACTGTCCACTGTACAGGAATAACACATGTGATATGGCTGAGAGGCCAGAGTGCAGAGCCAGACATGTGACATCAAGGCTGGTAAATAACAGTTAGCAACCCCAGTATTACCCAGAGCACACTCTCCCCCCATGTGTCATACACACTCACATGCCTAGGTAACAGCCAATATGTGGGTAGTACACCGCATATTGGCCACTGATAGTAACTATGGAGTGACAGTGGAGTGACAGCATTGGGCCACAGAGGGCATGACACCCAGTCCATCTGTCCAATATGCACATACGTGCAGACAGTTCAACTCCCCATGTTCCCCAGTGGAGAACTGCACCACCTGTGGTGCCATCACATGTGACCCACAACAGACATACCATGCCTGACACCTTACCCGTATGGACAGATGCCACTGACACCAAGGAATGCTGATAGCATGCACACCATGTAGGTGCAGGCTTAAGCTGATGGCCATTACCAGCTCCCACTACAGGTGGGCAGGACTGTCACATCTGATGATGATCTGTGTTCACAACATGGGCCGGACACCCCAGGTACAGTTCCACATGTCACTGTACATACATGTGGGAGGTGTGTACATCCCAGATTCCGTCCATGTCATGGATGAAGGAACACAGACATGGCAAGCGATACACAGCATTGTCCACACATAGTAGTCACCCAGGTGACTGGATGGGGGAATACAATACCTGCCTGTGTGGGCAAATGCAGACACTACATCCCTGAGCCACAACGCAGACCATCATCATATGACCTGATGCCAAGGTACACCCATTGCCTAGCCGTGGACAGCTGTCTGATCAGACACCACACACCTGTGCAGTCATGCGCATATGCATGTGGCACCCTGTGTGTTTGTGTGTGTGTTGCATGCTGCAGATGTTCACATCCACACTCCCTACAACCCCCATGGACATACTGCAGCATGCTGTCTGATGTCAGACTCCTTCCCATACCCTTTGCCCATACAGCCCCATATGACCTGTGTGATGCATGGGATACCTGCACAGTGATGTGATATGGCATTCCCACAACCGATGAGTTGTAGACCTGGCCCTGCCACATGTGTCCATGTGTGTGTCCTTGTGAGAGTGTGGCTGTGTTGATGCTGGCACCTGTTCATGCCGACAGGCACGTATATGTCACCTACCATACAGCTACTGTATCCCTGTTGCAGATGTCACTCACCATCACATATATGTTCTGAGTGCTCCACAACAGGTAACCCATGTGGTGCATCCACTAATTGCAGTGAACTGTGCCAGCACTACATAGTTGTCAGGGGTTTGATACCCTGTGCTGCTAGGTGTGTGACACAACCATGCTTCAGTTTCACCCTCTCACTCCTCCCTGACACGTATTAGCCTCTGTCTGCATCCCCCACCCCTCTCAGGTGGACGTGGAGACCTACACCTGCTTTGCTTAGGCAGCAGCATGTGTAATGTAAGTAATACTCATGATCAGCTGATGGCCTCTGCATGAATCGCAGCCCTCCCCTAGCTGATTGCATGTGAAACAGCTGTGGTAACATCCCCATCGCCAATTGTATGGAAACACACCCCAATCCCCAGGAGCATCATGGTGTTGTTTGCCCTTTTCACCCACTGTGAGCAGGAACTAGATCTGTTGTGTGCCAAACAGTATCCCAGATGTATTGCGGTGTTCCTCTACCAACATACACTGTAGAAACAGTGCAACAAATGGGAGGTGGATGTGCCTGACCTGACTACAGACTGTAAGTGCTGCTATACTGCATTTGGAGTAATGTTGCTTTCATGGTCTTCATGTGAATATGGCTGATGTACATGTCTCAATACCTGCCATGTCAGTTCCATGTTGATGGGGAATCTCCACCTGCAGAGACATCTGCAGCCTGGGCAGTGTTGTGTCCATGGTTGCATGTGTCACCCACAGAGCATGTAGCTGTCGACTGCTGATTGCAGTCAGTAGATGGAGAATGCTGTGGCTGTCACAGACGTCATATCCCTCAAAGGACATATGTTGCAACAACCCTGTAACAACAGTAAATGTATGTGGTGATCACAGCAACATGTCAATATTGGCCCTGTGTATGTGCTCCCAGCCACACCTCTGTCAACCTTTGTACATATGTTGTGCATGAAGTGGTGCATATGTGCTGTACACCATACTTTGTGGCGTCATATCTGAGAACAAGCCACTGATATATCTGACTGCTACACATGTTATGTACAGTAGGGGTTACATTACCTGCACATTCTGAGGATGTTCATACAGTACTGAGGTCTGTGTACCTATGGTGAATGTCGACAGTGTGTGTAGTGTTGATATGTACCTTAGCCTGTGTACAGTCTGTCGTAGATGATGTTGTTCTAGTTCCCCTACTATCAGATGTTAAATGCTGCCCCACTGTAGGGTGCTGTAGTGGCGTACATGTTTGTAGGGCCGTAAACACACGTGTCCCATACTACAGACAGCCACCAGACCAAACTGTTTAGCAGGTCAGTATATGTAGGCCAGTCCGTGAGTGGCACATATGAGGATGGTGTCGAACACATAGTCCATATACTGTAATACCATGCTAGCTAAACATATGTGACTGTGGCTGTGTTCACATTGGATGTGGATATGCACTAGCACACAGGTGTATCTTACCCTGTGCTGTGACATGCCTGTGGAGCCTGCTTTATATGCAGGTACATGTGCATTCCCCCTTGGGAGGTGTAGGCCAGTGTTGAGCCAGTCTACCTGCAGCTTACTCAGTGCATTGTGACATGCCTAGCAACTGAGTGTACCTACCCAGTGGGATGTCATGTGCAGATGCTAGCCAGATGTCCCACTGCCGGACCTCCCCTAATAGTCATCTATGTCAGACAGAGCAGTGGGATACAGTGCAGATGTATGTCAGTACCTATTGTGTAGTATGTGGCGCTGGCACCCCTGTACCAGTGGTCATACTGTTACAGGCTAGGCAGGGATGACTGAATGCATGACCTATGGTGGACATTATATACCAGTCGTTATGTGTTATACCCATCTACATGGCCATCCACATCCATATTGTCAGGCATGGTACACATGTGTGGCAATAAGGTCCTATGTGTATACCTCTGGACTGTACAGACTGTGTTAGACCCCCACATATATTGGCCAATAACTCTGCTGCAGTCCACAGCAGCATTACTTGTTAGCAGCGGTACTGTACACTGATGTCCTTTAGATGTTGTTCAGTATCCAATGGCACACATATTATGAGTAGATGTGACCTGCCACACACACCATGTCTATGAAGACAATCCCAATTACAGTAGCAGTAGCCTACTAGTATAACTGCTAGAGATACCTGACATACCCTGCAACTACAATATTGGGAACATACGGGCTGGGGTTGGCCTATGCTTCATGTCCAGGAACTATGGTGGGAATATATGTATATATACATATATAGATATCCAGATAGCGAGATATACAATTACACATGTGTCATGGCAACCACCCGCCATTGATTCCCACATCATGTGTGCGCGGTCTCATTACATCTCCTGTGTGATGGGCATACATCCCGTGTGTGTGCAGCACTGCTACCGACAGCATGTAGCAATACCCCATACAGGAGGACCGGCACACAAAGGGCAGCCACATATTTGTAGGATGATCAGGAAGTACAGACAGACTGCAAGTGGAGTTGTGTTATGCTTTGTACAGTACTGGTATTACAGGGTATGGGTGTACATACTAGTTTGCCATGGAATGCAGTCAGTCTGCATAGCACACAACTGTGGATCTACCATCATGCTGGCCGTTGCTATGCCTATCATGTCTTTGTCTGTCCACCACACAGGTCTTGTGTCAGATAATACACTGGCAGTGTGTGTGTTGCGTGTTACCGGTACATGGCTACATCCATCTCCATCCATACCAGCAATTCCCTGACTAAGGGTATGTTACAGACTATCCTACAACACCTGCACCTTGCATAGTGTATGGCAATAGTTGTCCACATATGTGCCTGTATTCCAGCCTCTGTCCATCACCTACATACCAAGCTGTGCACATATGTCATGTTGTCAGTGGTTGATCCATAATGGGCTGGGAGTATAACACACTGTCATGTCTGCCATCAGTCCACCGCCGTTGTAACCCCCACACATATGGTGGGGCTGGGGCCATATATGTGTGGGCGACACCTACATAATACATGTGTGCCCTCATGCACTGCAGTGCCCAGTGTATGTAACAGTGGTATATGGCCCTGTAATATTGAGTCTGGGGGGAAGCGCCATAAAAGACCTAGGCTGCTACAAAAATGTGGGGGTATCAGGGCTGAGCTTCCTTAATGTATCTGGATGTACTGTACCATATACTTCACCTATATACACATTACTGACATGGATTTGGGGTACTGCAGGACTACTGTCCCCTGCCATACAAACTGTTCTGTGTGTTGGTGTGCTCATGATGGTGTCAGTTATGCCATGTTATGTAGCAGTTACAACCCATGTGGACATATGACGTCTATACCTCCTACTGTGTTTGTACAGTGTGTAGATAGAGACTGCTGGACTACACACCTGGAGTACATACTGTTGATTGTTAGGTATCCTGTGGCCCAGTGTGTCTTTCCTATAGTGCAATGTGAATGGCTTGGCCTGGACAGCAACAGCTGTGAACCTTTCCGGCCTACTGTATGAGTGTAACAGATCCACTGTAGCATCACTCCGTTGATATAGTTGTCAGTGTCTGAACAGCTATATGGCATGGCATGTAGAACTGTAATAGTACACAATGACAGGTTACCATGTGTGCAAACATGTGGGTGTTGTTTCACCTATGACCTCTTTGTGGGTGTATGTTAAAGGCAACGATTGTCATTTGTATGGGTGGCACATACAGTGTCCAGTCATTCAGGGGTCAACTGTAGGCATAGTGGCTGTCCCATATTGTGTGCACCTACCACTTATATATCATACTGTACATATAACTGCATGTGTATGTGTAGTCACATGTATATGTACATATATATATATATATATGTATATATATATATATATATATATATATGGATATATATATATATATATATATATATATATATATATATATATATATATATGGATATATCTATATATATATATACATATGTGTATATATATAAAATTATGAACATGTATACCTGTATCTGCATATCTGTGTCTGTGTATCTGAAGCCTGGTAATGTTGAAGGCTTCCACATAATACATTCATCATGGGAGCCAGACTGCACTGCATGATATGTTACCAATAACAGCCTGACATCATACAGGTGGGATGCAGTACAGGTAACATCATGTGCCCATGTTGCCACTGGCCCTGGTAATGGGATCGCCAACACTTGGTAGTGTATTGCAGGGCAGACGTGTTTGGCGGGGGATGCCTATTTGTACAACTCGTATAGTGTGTGGTGCATCTCAACCCCATTAACGTAACATGTAGCCTGTTACACTCCACTCCCTAACAGCTACATGTGTCTTGCTGTACCAGCACAACAGTGTTGCACCAATGGGTTGGTAGGCATGGAAATCCCAATGAGGTCTGCCATGTGTGTGTATATGTGCATGTGTGCATATCTGTAGGGTACACTGGTCAGAGTCCACATACTCCTATTACAATACACATTGCCACACAGTAGTACATATTTGGTTGTTGTTGCCCATAGGTGTGGCAACACAATGCAACACCGTACTATGTCTGTGGCATGTGCATCGCATGCATATCCCTGTGGTACCACTGTTGTGATATGCAATGGGTTGTTTTGCGTCATGGCCAATGTGTGTTACTGCGTATGTCAGAGTATCAGGATGGGCTCTAGTGTGTAAAATATCCAGTGGGGGATGTGGGTGCTGTGTACACTGGTGTTACACCATGGTACACCTGGTATATGACCCACGTACCACTATCAGGTGGCCAATATCACCATCACCCATACAGGTAACAGGATACAGCCCATTTACACATGCGCTGTGTGCAGCCTACGTGTAACACATTGGACACATGGACTAGTTAGACAGCAACTATACAACCAGGTCTCTAAGATGTGTGTCTACCTGTTATGTGTCGTTCAATGTATATATGATGGTATGACGCACTATGTGTTCACCATATACAAACATTACATCCCCCATTACCATATTGTACATGTCTGTGGATGGTCTGCATGTAGCACATGCCCTGGTACACACCTCACCCTACAGATGGTGTTGTGTGTGCAATGACAGCCACACAGTTCAGTAGCACTACATACCCGATTTGAGGTCTAGACACAGTGTCGCCAAGTCAGGATGTGTGTGTATGTGGATGGGTTGACATAAGGGTGCAGATTATACCTGTACCATCAGGCCACCAGTCATGTTTGCACGGCCAATAACTGTTATACATACCTGTGGCATGTGTGTAACTGTACACCACATATGTCACAGCCATGGTGTGACCACACACTGAACTTCGCCTGTGGAATATGACTGAAGACCATCCTCCTGCTGACAAATGTATGCTTACAGCACAAATGGATGACAGTATGGGGATATCAATTGGTGTTACCAACAGCTGAGATGCAGCATAGCTGCATGGCTACACTACCTGACATGTATGCAGTACACATTACCTCTGACTACATTCTGCACTGCAGTACATTGTGGCACTCAATCACAGTCATGGTGTGAATCAGAACTGTGTCAGCCTGTTCCTGCATCGATGTTATGGATGGCAGGGATGTGGCACAGGTACCATCATATGCACAAGGTGTGTGAATGTCATCTTAGCTGCATGGCTACACTGCCTGACATGTATGCAGTACAAATTACCCCTTACTACATTCTACACTGCAGTACATTGCGGCACTCAATCACAGTCACGGTGTGCATCAGAACCATGTTAGCCTGTCCCTGCATCAATGTTATGGATGGCAAGGATGTGGTACAGGTACCATCATATGCACAGGGTGTGTGAATGTCATCTTAGCTGCATGGCTACACTACCCAACATGTATGCAGTACACATTACACCTGACTACATTCTACACTGCAGTACATTACGGCACTCAATCGCAGTCATGGTGTGCATCAGAACCATGTTAGCCTGTCCCTGCATCGATGTTATGAATGACAGGGATGTGGCACAGGTATCATCATATGCACAGGGTGTGTTGCAGGTGTGCCAGAGGCCAAGGGTGGTCCAAACATGTGTCACCATGTGTGTGGGTGAGGGGAGTGGTTCCTTGATTGGGGCATGGTGATGTGGTGTGTGTTGGTATGGGGTCGCCCTAGGTGTGGTTGCATAGTGTGTGGGTATGCATGCACAATGTTCCACCATGTGGCTGCCCTATATGGGTAATGTTGGACAGCTGCAGACCATACCTGGCTGGGTGTGCAGTTCAGTGCCTCCAGCCACGGACATGCTGACTGTGCCTGCCAGGAGTTCCATGGGCATGTGCAGGTACAGACCTTGAGGTGTTACTCTCCCCTGATGATGACATATGTAAGCTGGAACCATGTCCCGCCTGGGCCTGGCCAGGGCCATGTGCACGTGGCCTGCTGTGGTGTGGACAGCAGCCCCTGTGGTGTGCTGGGGCTGGTACTGCCACTATGGGAGTGGCTGTGCATCCTGGCACATCCACATTGACCACCAGCTGCTGGTGTCTCTGGCCTATGTCCACGCGGCCATCGCACCACTCCCACCATATGTTCTAGCACAGACATACCAAGGTCGAGGAGGCCAACCATCTCACCCCACTGTCTATCCATGACTTCGGTATATTCACAGAAGGCAACAGCGAGTTCATTGAGGGTTGCCACTTACAGCTGCAAAAGCAGACCTCTGCAGCCTCAGGATCTGTCTGGAGTGCATTTACATATGTGCCTGTGCCTCTATTATGGCCTGAAACATGCTTCTGGTGGTACCAGTTATGGTGCCTCTGCCAGGGGCAGGATGACCTGTGGTCCTCCCATGAACACCACAGTACATCTGCTGATATGGTGGCCTTCCGGACATTCTGCTATGCTGACTGTGACCAGACACAGTTGGCACGGACACCACACTTTCCTGGCCATTTCCACCAAGTGCCAACTGTCCCTCTGCTATGGCCACATGTGATGGTGTTTGTAGGGGCACTGTAACTGTGTGCAGAGCTAGGAGGGAGATGACACATGTTGGTGAAGTGTCAGCCTCTGACAACCACACCTGTGCCTCACCTGTACCTTCATTATCATCGGTGTCTGTAGGGACACCTACCTCAGTATGTGTGCAGAAGGGACCCTGACCCACCTCGCCACCTATTGGGGAAACAAATACACATGTTAAGACCTGTACAGCAGTGCCTAACAGTACACACACTTACACACACTCACACTGACAACCACCTTACTACCTCACCTTCCCTGAGTTTGCAGACAGTCCCACAGTCAGTTACATATGTTCCTCTTCCTGCATGGCACTTGCTAATATACATGCATCACTACAGCCCATTAACATATCATCCGTCTCCATGCCTACATGTGTGGTTACCACACCTGACCTGTTACTCCATCGCCTCCCTGACCTGGGTGGAGCAGGTTGTACATGGCCGCACAGCTGTCACCCTGTATTACCCTGTGTATCAGCAGTAATGGTGTACGAGGCCCCTATATGGTTGGGGCTGCTACATTCACTACATATGTCACACACCAGAGCCTCATACTACAGTCTTGGTCATTCCTTGCCACATCTGCTGCACAAGTGAACCATCATGCGGATGACAGTACTACCTGGATACACTCACTGAGGTGCTGTGGTAATTCCCCATTGCATTTGTAGTGCTCCATATGTGGGTAGCTGGTTACCTATCTGCTGCTGGCAATATGATGTGTATACCTGGTATGTACTGCACCTCCCAATGCATGCTCCATGCTACAGACCTTGTTATGCTATCAGCTGTCCTGTGTTCACATACCTGACAGGTTGTCCTGGTGTCCCATGTCTCACTCCATGTATAGCACAATCCCAAGGGGAAGTACAGCCATGTAGTCAATCCCACTATTGCTTGTGCATACATGGACACACAAACACACACACACACACACACACACACACACACACACACACACACACACACACACACACACCACATTCCTACATGTGGAGTTGCACAACATTTGTACACACAGTCCTCCCATTAGCCTTCTGTCAACATGCATTACATATGGAGCTCAACATCATGCAGTGCAACTACAGTGACATCATGCTAGTGGCAGTATACATGTGTGTGTGGCACGGGCTTTGCTAGTAGGTGATGGCCCCTCCCCATGTTAACACTGCACCCATGTGCAAAGTGTTACTGTGGCCTTTTCCACACCTTGCCTTGTACTGTGCACCATACCTCGCAGGTATAGACACCACTGATGGATCTGTAGTACTGTGTCAGTTATGTCAGCTCCAATGCTCACAGCTCCTGTGTGTTGTAGCAACACATACCTGGGATGATATGTGCACAGCAATAAGTTGTGGATGCCTGATGTCTGCATTACAGATCACAACATCTGCAGTGCATGTATGACCAGTACATGACTATTACACTGACAACCAGCGGACCTTACCATGGCTGTGAGGGGTGCCCTACACATGTCCCAGACCTCTGCATGGTTGCAAGGTCTACTCATGTGCACATCCCCTGGAGTGCACACTCTACTGTCATGAGTGCTGTGAGGTCAGGGTTACATCTGCAATGTTTACTTAACCTGATTGTGTGCAGCTGCAGCCATGGTGGTGTTGAGTCATACATGTCCCTACTGTAGGCCATTTGTCCTGCCACATGTCACATCCCTGTGTACACATTGCACATTGACAGGATGTTTGTTATCTTGCATGTGTCTGTTGTACCCTTCCGATACCCCAGCATGGTCTCTACTGTGATGCAGTACATTTCTCAGCAACAAAACATGAATGTGTACAGCATACAGTATGGGTAGGTGTGTTAGATGTGTGCATGGGGGATAGCCCATAGCTATTACAAGCCCAGTTTATCATCAAGCATGAACACGTACCATACTCACCAGCTATGGGCTGCTGCCATTTTGGTATCCTGGAGGGACCTACATAGGAGTGTGAGCGTTTATATCACATTATCGAAAGATGAAAATAGCAAATGCTATTTCATCGAACCTAAAATATCTAAACCACATAATATCAAACATTCAGAACAGCGAATTATTTCCTTGGGAAAAATTTGCTATTTCAAAACACATACACACAACACAGGCACACCTAAAAAACATCAATACACATACATATACTTATAATCCTACAACTAACCCTACACTAAACTATACATACACTACTATCTATCCACTTACCTTAACCCAAACCCTAACCATAAGGTCCGTCACTATCGCACACTCACCTAACCCGCACCCTAACCCTAACTCACTTAACCCACACCTAAACCTAATTCACCTAACCCGCACCCTAACCCTAACTCACCTAACCTGGCCCTAATCCTAACAACCACACAATCGCACACTTATCTGAACCCGACCCATAAATCTCCACCACAGCGCTGAAAATAGTGAAGCCACAGAACCGGCCAACCAAATTCTTTCCCTAGGAAAGAATTTGGTGTTCTGCAGCTTCGCTATTTTTAGCGTTCAATTAAAACGGGTCGATATTAGAACATTTGAAGTTTTCAAACTTCGATGTTCTGATATAGACCCAAGTGCGAGACAGTTGATGACAGTGGCCACAGCTGTGGCATTCATAACAGGTGAGTGCAGCATTATGTTACATCAAAAAGTAGAAGTACACAATATTACAGCTTCTACAAAACAGTTTATTACTACTACACAACAGCAGACTATGTATATGACATCTCAGTTTTACATGATGTACCTGTACAGCTGCAGATGCATACACATGAGTGGTGTACTGATGTGTCCTGGGGCCTTACCTGCATGCTCCTCAGCTGGTGTGTTGTTGGCACCCACCTCCAAGATGTGCCCTGCCAGGTGTTGATGTTGTGGGCAGACTGGTGCCACTAGAATGCTGAGAAGCTCCTCCACACGGGTGAGGGGTGGATGGATGGGATCCCCCCATTGCGCGGTGGACTCCCTTACGGCAGCTGCACACCAATGTACATAGGTTCATAGGTTAGGTTCATAGGTTCATACTAGGCTATCTGCCCGAGGGCATTTACAAGCCTAGCCCATAGTTTTGTGGCTTACGCCACCCCTTTAGTATGGGGAACTATACCCATTATTTTGCTGTGCCTCTGTTGAGCAGTGACACTGAGGTAATCCCTGGGGTATATCTGCGATCTCCCATCCATTGGTCAAGATTTCTCTTGAACAAGGCCAGCGAGGTGCTCTGCCTCACATATACCGGGATTTTATTCCACAGCATAGGAGTCTTTGGGTGATGAATCTATCCCTCCAGCACGCCCTATTAATAGCCGTGTCGAGGTTTAAGTCTCCCTTGTGGCTCTGACGGATCTAGATTTTTGAGGTGAAGTATATTCATCAAATCTGGGTTTGACATGGCCTTGTATGTTAGGCAAAGGTCACCTCTGAGCAAGTGTGGCGACTGAATAGAGCTGGAGTTCTTTCAGTCGGGCAGCATAGGACAGATGTTTGAGACCCTTTATCCTTTTGGTGAGGAACTTTTGTGGCCTCTCCAGCTGCTGCAAGTGTCGGGTCAGATACATTCATGGGGCATTGTACTCAATCATTGGTCTGATGAGTGATGAGTATAGGGAGACTATGACCTCCCTTGATCTAGAGGAGAATCCCTTCATGATAAGGTGGGCAATGTAGAAGGTCTTCCTAACTACTTTAGCTACATGGGTGTCGAATGACAGACTACTATCAACCTGGGTCCCCAGGTCCCTGATAACTTCTTCTGTACTCAGTGGATTGCCACCTATTTGGTAGCTAGGGGCAACCTTGTTTTTCCCAAAGGGTATGACTATGCATTTTTTGGCATTTAACTTTAGGCCATGGCTCTGGCACCAGTTATCCGTTTCTGTGAGACCCTTCTGAAGGATATCTGTGTCAGATGTGTTTTCTACTATGGCGCCCAGTTTGCAGTCATCTGCAAACTTTGTCAGCCATAACCCTCCTGTGTTTGCTTGTACTTCGGAAAAGTAGATGCTCATAGCTGCAGTTATGCAGTCCGACATCATTGACCCTGTGGACTAGCTCGTTCCACAGGGCGGTCCTCTCCTGCTGATCATGGGCTGTCCCGCCAAAAAGAAGTACGTAGTGCTGTACCAGGTGGTCAATGATGATAGTCATTTCTGCGGTGCTGTACGCAGGAAGACGACTATGCAACATGATTCCTGGAAGACATAAAGAAGGATGGGAGGTTGGCGTAATGGTTAAGGTGCTTACCTTTGAAACACAAGGTGCAGGGTTTGATTCTGTCATGGGGTAATTGGCTAGGCTTAAAATGGCCCGCAAGGGAAGTTAGCCTAGTACTAACCTATGAACCTATGGAAACAGGTCTGAGCCACCCATACAGCAGGGTTACCATAGTTCTTAATACACATATATGTCTCCCCCCATCATATCAGCTACAACAACATGTTCACAGACTGCAATTGTTATGTCAGCTGCTTACCTACTATTGGGACATATGTTGTATTGTACCAGGCTTTGTGCTATGTGTATGTGCCATGCTTTGTGCTATGGGTTTATTGCCATGCTCCCTGTGGGGACACTTATCTTTGCTGGCCTTTTACAGACTATTTCACCTGCATGCCATTGTCAGTGACACTATATATATATATATATATATATATATATATATATATATATATATATATATATATGTGTGTATAAATATACATCTATGTACATATATGTGTAGATATATGTTGTACGTTGTTGATATACCTATGTCTATATGAGTGTCTGTATCTATATACATACATGTCACAGTCCATATCACACAGATATGTGGAGTGCATACAGACATCTGGTCTGCATTATGTAACTGTCTTTCATTCACAGCTCTTCTGTTCTGCCTTGCTGCAACACAGACAGGTGCCACATGTGAACACAGCCTAACATTAGGGTGGTAACTATGGTGTGAGATTGCTGGTACGCCGACTACACACCTATGGCATTTGTGCATGCTACATTACACATTCACATGACTGCCCTGCAAGTGGTGTGCACTGACACCCATATGTCTATCATGATGGCAGTACATCCACCAACAGCTATTCTCCACACTTACATAACATACGCAGATATTATGGCTGACATCTTTGTCATTCATTGCTGATCTGCACAGTTGGCGGGTATGTCCCACTGCTTACAGGGACAGACAGTATTGTCCAGAGCAGTTATTCGGCGGGACATCATTACAGGGACAACTACAGATGGCACATACCAAACATTCTACATCATACATCCTATTAATCTATACCACATACTACATTAAATTATATACAGTTGTGTTTTAGATACCTTTTAGTGTTTGGACGGGTGTAACACCTTCCCAGTTGTAGCCTGTAGTACTGTGTTCCCCACTGTGTAAGGTCCGTGGTATACGTTTGTTTTTTATTTCCTTTTTGTTTTGTTTTTTTTTTGTTTGTTTGTTTTTTTTCCTCTTTCTCTCTCTCTCTCTCTCTCTCTCTCCCTCTCCAGTAGAGCGAATGAGTTGTTTTGAATGGATTTCAGCATAGCTTTTGTAGGTGATGCACATGATCAGGTGATGGGCTCTGCACCAATCAGTGTGCAACAGTTGCTGACTGCATGCAGCCTGCTGTGTAGTGATTCTGTTAACCATCGTCATGGCAACCCAGTACTATAAAATGCTTACTCACGTGGGCATTGTCCCTTCACCTTTCCAGTATGGAGGACATCCTTCCTGTATGTGGGCTGCAGTGTTACAGATGGCAGGTTGCAGTACCTATTACAGCGGGGCTTGCAGACACAGGAAAACTACACAACCTTAAGTTGTTTCAGACCTACAGACAGAGTGAGTGTTGTTATGTGCTTTGTATATTGTTGGTCTTGCAGTGTTTGCTTGTACATAGTAGTTTAGGATGGAATGCAGTCTGCCTGCATAGCTCTCAACAGTGGGCCTATCCACATGATAGCCAGTGGATTGTCTGTTTGCTTTTTCCTGTGCACCACACAGGGCTTGTCCTAGATATATCCCAGGCAATCTGTCTGTTGTGTGCTATCAGTACATGGCTACTTCCAGTTCTGTTCCTGATGTGTTATTTCTGCATAAGGGTATGTTGCATTGAATCCTGTAACACCAGCAATGTGCAGGGTCTGTAACAGCAATATTACAAGTATGGCCCTGTGTTCCTGCCTCTGTCCTCCACATATATGGCTGGCTTTGTCCTGCTGTGATACGGTTAGGGGTTGTTTGGTACTGGCCTATCATAATATACTGCTAGCATTCCTGCTATCATCCCAGTCATATCATGGACTCTCACAACATTTGTTGGTCAAGGTCCATACATGTGACAGATACATAGACATTATCACAGGTAATAAATGTCCCCCTAGGCCTTGACTACGGGGTGTGACTGGTGGCTGCTGAACTACATCTGTTATTGTTTATTGTTACCTATCTTGATGGCAATTCCTTTGTCCACAGTTATACGAATTGACGGGCCTGTCCTGGACAGCATAGTATGTTATATATCCGCACTTTCTGCATCTAATTTTATGTGTGGGCCTTGCATTCCTCACTGATTACATAAGTGCAGATCTATGTGCTGTTGGTAATGGCATACATTATTGTTAAATACACCATTACAAGTTGTCTGTGTATACATATCTGTGTGTCATCTCATGTCCTTTGAATAGTGAGTGGGCTATGTGTAATTTTGTATTCCTGCTCAAGTGTAAATGTCATTTAGTAGGTTATACAGCAAAACAATTTTGTTATACCGATTTCACATGGGAAATAGCATGTGCTGCAGCGGGACCCAAACCAAGAATGTATGCACAGTAGGCAGATGCTCTACCCACTACACTATTGCAGCTCTGCATAATTTGCATATTTCTACCTTAATTTCACACCCATGCTCCCTTTCCCTGGCCCCTGAGCTCTACATACAGAGCATCCATCCATTCTGCAGTTGCTAGCCCTGCCATACCACACCTCCACACATTTCCCTCTCTGCACATCTCGGTATTCCTCCATATTACTGTCTCGATGCAACCTTCTGCAAGCTCTTCATCAGTTTAGTCCACGTACATTCGAGCCTTCCCTTCATTGACCTCTGATACTGGTGGAAACATTATTGTGACCAATAACATCTGGTGCATCCCGGCAGGGACGGACCTGTTGTTGTGTCACAAGTATACTTTGCTGGTCTACACTGTTTCTCCCACTGGTAGCATCCTGCCAGGGTTTTCAGATGCAGCTGTTTGCTCACACACCAGACCAGCCTCATCTCCCACTTCCGCGGATGAAACACACCTCCACGCTATGGCCCATTTTCCATTCCTCTCTTCAGTATTATACAAGACTACTGTTCTCACAGTATGCGTGGACAGGCACTGTTCATTGGTACTCATAGACTGCTCATAATACTGCGACTGAGCACTGTGCACATGTTTGCTGATATTAATGTACATACTTACATACATTTCCTATACTGTTGACTGACTGTGCCAGATGATATGTTTGTGATAGCAGCTGATTGTACATCTGCCATGCCTTCATGCTAACCCACTTGGACTATAGTGTGCAGGGGGGGGACCTGGGAGTGCTGATTATGTTGTTACTGGCCACGACTATGGCTGTTCGCTACAGCATGCCTAAGGCACTGCGGGGGAAGTGTAGGCGGGTATGCGCTGGTGTGCGCTAGGCTCAGACCTGCTGACCTCCGGTTACGGCGTCTTAGCCTCCACATTGCTTAACCAGTGTGGGCATTGCTTACCGCTGCCCACACAGGCATACTCCTGCTTGCTGCTGCATGTCCCCGTGCTACTTCATGTACATGTCTGTATTATACATGCTTAAGTCAGGTGTACATATCAGGTATGACTGTTCACAAAGATCAGTGTAAGGTTAAGTGGAATTCCAGTTTAGCATTTCTGGTTAGGCTACACTCAGGTATTCGGGTTAGGTTTAGTTATGCCATACCTGTGTTGTAAAGTAGATGTGAATAGTGGAGGTGTAGGCAGGTAGGTGGAGGGGGGACATTTTAACTGTATAGTAGGCCATTCGACTGATTGGTGGGGGATTGGTAGTGCAGGTTTTCAGTGTGTTGGGATATGTATGTGAGGCAGGACAGGAGGTGTCAGTGTCAGTAGTTGGTGTAGGGTTCTGGAGTGTTGGGAGGTGGCTGACTTCACCAGGTGGTGATCAAAGTGTGCTTGGGTTTTCCCTTCATGTGTTATTTACATGTGTAGTTTGGAACAGCTGCGGTAATACACCTGGGTTGGGGGTTCCAGATTCTGCCAATATAGTTGTGTGGAGGGTGCCACCTACTTGTGACTGTGAACATTACTACGTATGCAACAGGGGTCGATAAGTAAGTGGTGTTATTGGGCCACACAGAGGGGCTGATAGTGGGGACATGTCCAGGGATGTGCAGGATGGCTGATGGGAATGTCCACAGCTGGCCATTTCTTCTACAGTGACAGCTGTGTATATACCCTGCATTTGGGGGCAGGTCTGGACAATCACACCCCTGGGTGGGGGGGGAGGACAGCAACATAGCTCTCAACTGATCAGAGACAAATCTCAATAGAATCAGGGAAAAATCCTCAAATAATCAGGGACAATCAGGGACATTTTTTAATATTTGTACTATTAACATAAAACAATTGCAGAATAAAAGAATGCAGATCAATATAGATTTTCTGACGTAAAATGTCTATAACTCTAAATTACTATCATTATTTATTAAGGGCAATTCACCACCTTTTCTTCAGCAGTCACCTGTTTTAAGAGGGATTAAGAGGGACAGACCTAAAATCGGAGTCTAAATTAGGGATGTCCCTGAAGATCAGGGAAAGTTGAGAGGTCTGGACAGCAATAATACCTTGTGATGCCAATTAGTTCGGCTTACATGCCTACAGTGGGGTGTTGCGACCATGTGTTCTTTGTTGTCATTTAGTGGGTTTGCAACAACACATCTCGTTATACCGTCCTTTGCCATGTAAACTAGACTTTGCTGCAGTGGGACTCATACCAGGTATGGCGCTCGTTAGGCGTCGGCTGTGCCCAATGCATACTTTTGCTTATATCCCAGGGCGGTCCACATAGAACCACTCCAGCCAACACCTGCACATCTAGGCCCATAATTTCATACCCATAGTTCCCAAACCACACATCCTCTTCAGCAGTCTTCCTTACTCCGGGTGCAGGTCGAGTCTAAACACACCACTACATACTGCCCACTCTCCACTTCTCGAGACCCATCATATACGTTGTCTCGCCCCATGGGTCATTAGGCTTCCCCAACCTTGTAGTCCGGGAACATGCATGCCCTGCCACAGGTTATCTGTGTAATGGCTGGAAGCCCGAATAGCCATAAAAGTTTTGGGTTGTCCCACAAGGGACGTTCTTGTTTTTGTTTCAAGATTAGACTTGGCAGGTCTCTCCCACTGGTAGTATCCTGCCTGTAGTCTAAGAAGCAGTGCTTTGTTTACTTTTATAGTGTGTTTGTATGTTTCATCTGTCTAGCTGGGGGGGGGGGGGTTTGATGCTACATGTTACACGTTTGTTGATGGGCCCCTCACCCCCATTGGCACGGCCTGTGAACATATGTAATTCTTAACTGCTGTATCATATCCTAGCTATATGTTGTTGTGTCTTTCGGCTTTTCCCAGTTAGGGTTCACCACAGCAGAACTCCAGTCTGCTAATGATTGGCAGATAGATTTTTACGTGCCGAGTTGCCAGCCCTGACGCACAACCTTCAATGAAGGTACACCCATTCACGCATGTCTCCACGCAGAAAACGCTCTAGCTGAGAATCGAACCAGACAGCATCTTACTGTAAGGCGACGACGCTACCACAGCACCACCACCACAGCATCATGTCCTAGCTATATATATATGTGCATATTTACACACACACACACACACACACACACACACACATATATATCTATATATACATATATCTATCTATCTATATATATATATATATATATATATATATATATATCTCTGTATTTGTATATATATATATATATATATATATATATATATATATATATTGCTGTACATATATATATCTAACGACATATGGATGTATGGGTGTCTGCAGATGTATATATCTATATGTGGGTAATTATATATATGTATGTCTATGTATGTATACATTTGTACTACAGAGAGAGAGAGGTATACCTCCATGTAGTTATGGGTATATATACACACATACCTCTACATATTTACATCTACATCTGGTTATACCATTCTTTGCCATGTAAAATAAACTGTGCTGCAGTGGGACTCGTAGTGGGAGTGGCTGCCCATTGGGCGGCTCTGCCCAATGAACACTATTGCTTACATCCCTGGGGCGGTTCGAATAGACCCACTCCAGCAAACACCTGCATGCCTAGACCCATAATTACATACCCATAGTTCCCCCACCCGCGCCTCCTCTACAGCACTCATCCTTACTCTGGGTGCAGGTCGGCTCTAAATACACCACTACACACTGCCCACTCTCCACTTCACGGGACCCATCTCGTATGCTGTCTCGACCCATTGGTCATCAGGCTTTCCCACCCTTGTAGTACGGGTATGTACATGCCCCACCTTGATAGGTCATTGCACGGGCTTCCTCCTATAACAAGACAAGTTTTGGGGTGTCCTGCAAGGGACGCTCCTGTCTCTGTTCCAAGATTAGACTTCTTGGGTCCACTGTGTCCCCCCCCCCCGGTTGTGTCCTGCCTGTGGTCTGGGGAGCAGTGGAATGTTTACATTGTTTGTACGTTTGTTTGTATGTTTCCTCTGTCCAGCAGGGGGGGAGGGGTTCATGCTACGTGTTACACGTTTCTTGCTTGGACCCCTCAACTCCATTGGCATGGCCTGTGAACATATGTCATTCTTAAGTGCTGTATTTTATCATAGCTATATATCTGTGTATATCTACACACACACACACACACACACACACACACATATATATATATATATATATATATATATATATATATATATATATATATATATATATATATATATATATATATATATATATATTATATATATATATATATATATATATATATATATATATGTATATGTCTGCATGCATATATATAAATATATTGCTGTATATATATCTAACGACATGTGGATGTATGGCTGTCTGCATATGTATATATGTATATGTGGGTATTTATTTCTATGTCTATCCATGCATGTATACATTTGTACTACAGAGAGGGGGAGGTATATATCTATATAGTTATTGGTATTTATACTGCCGGCACACCTCAATGAACCTCCGATGAAGATCCTCTGCATCCCTTCTATGCAGGTCATTGCACCAGTGGTGAACCTGTTCTCCAGTCCAGTAGATTGTGGTACATCATTGATGGTCCCTCACAATCCAGTTCCAAATGTCAATCACTGTGAAATCCATGGTCTGGCTTTCATGCAATGCTGCACTCCAGAGTAGACTGTTAACATCTGCGTGGTCTCCCCAGTCCGATTGGGTGCCCAAGCACATTGAAGTCTCCTGGAAATAGCTATCTCAGTAACAGTGATAGTCCAATGAAGAAAACACAGATTTGAAAATTGCTTATGGAGGTCCCACTCATTTTGCAGATAGCAATGGTCTGATCTATAAATGTAAACCTCTGCATACCCTTAGCTCTCTGGAACTCCCCCCCACCTCTCCTGCATTCAGCTTATAACAATACATAAAATCATGCACAAATGATTAGTATTTCCATCTCTTATCCCTTCAAACAACCTATATGCTCAGATATGCTCAGAATTAGTCCAAAATGACAAAAAATACACCGAACCCACAGACATTGCCAACATCCTAGCTGACAGGTTCAGCGCAAACTTCTCCACCCCTCCCCACCAAAAGGGCAAATATTTATCCCAGCAGAGTGCTGCTCCCCCCTGACATCTCAGATGCTCAGGTAAGAGCTGCCCTCTCCAAAGCAAAAAACTCAGCATCAATGGGACCAGACGGTGTCCCGGGCTGCGTCCTACATGAACTCCAAGAAGAGCTAAACCCAAACATAAAACTACTGTTCAATCTCAGCCTTACTACAGGATATGTACCCAAAGAGTGGCATACAGCAACAGTGGTCCCTCTCCACAAAGGTGGTGCCTCAACGGATCCTGGAAACTATCGCCCCATAAGCCTGACTAGCTTGTTCTGCAAAGCTATGGAAAGGATCATCATGGACCTCATAAATAAAGATATTGGGGACCTACAGACACTGGATCCTACCCAGTTCGGCTTTGTTAAGGGCAGATCCTGCCTCTTAAACCTTGTTGATTTCTTTGAAACAGTCACCAAGGCCATTGATGAGGGAAAGGTGGTCCACACAGCCTACCTGGATCTCGCAAAAGCCTTCGATACAATAACCCACTCGGGCATTATAGATAAGCTCACCAGCTTAAATATAAACCCCTATGTCACTAGATGGGTTGCAAACTGGCTCAAGGACAGAACCCACATGGTTAGACTTGCTGGAGCCATGTCAGACTCCAAACCAGTTACAAGTGGCATCCCACAAGGCTCAGTCCTGGGACCTCTCTTGTTCGGTATATATTTCTCAGAGGTACAGGCCAACACTGAAGGACTGTGGCTGACTAAGTTTGCAGATGACTGCAAACTGGGCGCCATAATCGACTCTCCAGCCGACACAAGCATCCTCCAAAAGGGCCTCATAGAAACAGACAACTGGTGCCAGAGCCATGGCCTGAAGCTAAACGCCAAAAAGTGTATAGTCATCCCCTTTGGCAAAAACAAAGTGCCCACAAATTACCACATAGGTGGTAATCCATTAAGTACAGAAGAAGTAATTAGGGACCCAAGTTGATAGCAATCTCTCATTTGACAACCACGTGGCCAAAGTGGTTAGAAAAACATTTTATATAGCCCACCTAATCATGAAGGGAGCCACATCTAGATCAGGGGAGGTCATCGTGCCTCTTTACTCATCCCTCATCAGGCCCATAATTGAGTACAATGCCCCTTTCGGGATGTACCTTACCAGACACCTGCAGCAACTGGAAAGACCCCAAATGTACCTCACCAAGAGGATCATAGGGCTCAAACAGATGCCATATGCTGCCCGGTTAAAGAAACTCCAGCTCTACTCAGTGGTGTACCGCCTGCTCAGAGGCGATCTGTGTCTGATGTATAAAGCCATGTCCAACCCGGAATTAATGGACATGCTGCACCTCAGAAAATCCAAATCCCATCGAGCTACTGGCCGAGAGACTTGAACCTCAGCACTGAAATAAATAGGACATGCTGGAGGAACAGATTCATAACCCAGAGGCTCCCTTCACTCTGGAATAAAATCCCAGTCCAGGTTAGGCAGAGTCCCTCATTGACTCTCTTCAAGAGGAATCTTGATGAGTGGATGGGAGATCGTAGGTTTACCCCGGGTATCACTTCTGTGTCACTGTTAGACAGAGGCACAGTATACTAACCTCGAAAAAGGGCATAGCAAAATTAATTTAAAATGGGTGCTGAAAGCCAAACACACTCTGGCTAGGCTTATAAATGCCCTAGGGCAGATAGCCTAGTATGAACCTATGAACCTATGAACCTATATTTCCCTAAAAGAATTCTCAGATCAGAACACAAACAGCTTGTCACCATAAATAAACCAAATAAATCCCCTGGATAAAGATTATATTCGTACTCAGTAGCAAAAAAAAAATGTAACTCCCTACCTGTAACCACCATAATTATTTCTAACCTTCCCGCCTTTACATGCTTCCTAAAGGAATACTTTACAAAATCATGGACCTGCTCCTGAGCCATTCCTAGCTAAGCTTACTAACCATACTCAGTCATCCCCCCCTTCAACTTAAGTCACACCTCAATCCCTCTCCAACCTCCTTCTCCACTCCTTTCTTTTGTTTTTTTTTCCACCGCATTACTATATCCACTTTCTCTCCACAGACCTTTCCTCTACCTGTTTATCTTTCGGCCCTGCTCAGCTACTCTACCTGAAAAAAATCTATCCTGCAAATTTCTTATAATCTCCTTTTCTGTCCATCCTTACTTCATTTTATAACCCTAATATGAGCACCCTCTCTCACACTAAGACTTCACTCGATTTCCCCTTGCTGTCTCTAATCATGTAATCTCTAATATCTCTTTTAAATATCTTACTAGAATATCTCAAGCTTCATTTAATGCATACTAATCCATGTAACTAATAATATGACTAATGAGTTTTTCCTGACATATTTTCTCCAACTCATGTTATTGTTTTTTATTATTGCACTCTCCTATGGAACATATGCTCTAAGTTTTTCTACTTAAAAAGTTTTTTTCACTACTATGTTTTGTAGTGTTACATGATACTTTGTGATTTAAAATATTGGTAATTCATTTTTGATAGATTGTGATTGTGGATCTTTTCTTCTTTGGTCTCCACTGAAAATGGGCACTTTTTGGCCCAGTCAGACTCTCCCAGTAAACAAATGTCAAATAAATAAATAAACGCAACACAATCACTATTTCAAACTAATGCTTACATCACGTTATCAGATCATTGGAAGATAATGGTCATGTGCTGTATATGGTCCTGTTTAATGGCATCTATTGGTTACTTGCACCGAGTACCTTCAGTTACACCAAGCTATTAGTTAATGCACCAGATTTTGAGAACTTATGTGGACATGCACAAATGGGGATTCCAAAAACTTGAATTTTAAGGAACCTCAGTAAATATGTATGGTGCAAATGGTACTTAAAAGATTTATGTAAATTAGCTGCTCTTACTTTCAGTTATACCTGAGTCATAAGTAGCTGAAAAGGTAATTGGGCACCTGATATCATTGTTTTTTTTTTGGAGGGGGGGATAATAACTCATTATAGACTTATGTTAGCATTACTCATAATCAAATGTACTGTATCTCTTTTGACTGATGCATTTATGGAAAATGCGTGCATCGTGAAAACTGTTTGTAACTTAATGGAGTGGTGTGTGATTTACCCATATGCATACAGGTGTTGGTATCTGCATCAAGGACATGTAGTAATTTCCCATATGCAGTTGTACAGACAGATGTAAATAGCAAAACTGAACAATACATAAGATGGATTTGTAGATTTTCTGTATATCTTACAGGTGACTCCATATACTTTATGGTGTATGTACAGAACACTATTGATTCCGACATTATCCTTATGTTGTTATGTACTATGTATTCCTTTTCTTGTTATGGATATTTTCTCATTGATGATTCTTAAAACAAGTATTAGAATTACTGGGTCAATACAAAAAGGATCTGTACTACCTGTGGCCTGCAGATCCTGAGGTTTCCTGATGTTTACGTTAAGTTGTTCAATTGTTAATTTGCAGATACTCTCTGATGTAGATGGCATTCACTGATCATTAATGATTGTGTTGATATAAGGTCATCATGTAGGAAATTTAATATGACAGATTGTTTTAGACTAGTTGTCTATTTAGGCTACAATTGCAGTACAGCTACAGCTATCACACATTTCTGTTCTACACTTCTGTTTGTGTAGTATGTTAATGTGAAATGCATGCAAACTGTGGCTCCTGTGACACAATACTGTTATGTTTGAACCTCCATTCTCTGTATATTCACTGTAAGGGGTTCATATCCTTCAGATATCACAAGCTGTGTTGCTTTTCCAAGTATTATGAATGCAGGCATTGTTGTATGGTTTTATACATCACATTACTATATGTCACAGTGAGTATTTCATAGAATTTTGCATTGCACAGGAATGCATAGTGTTTACAGTGGCATAAGCTATCCACATAATCATCTCCATAAGTGGGCACATACATGGATCTGAACATATGCATATCACTGTCTTTCAGATGGCAAACAGACCTATTGGGCTACAATTTCTCCCCACAGGAGAATGAGATTGTAATAGATGCTCTGCAAGAACATGGATGGAAATTCCCTGGATGGGCAGAGAGTACACTATGGAGGAATGATGTCTGGGCCAACCTCACCAACATGATTAATGTAGTGGGAGGTCACAATAGATCCTGTTTGACCTGTCACTGATGCTGCTCTGACATGACCCTCTGTGCAGTAAACAGTGCAAGGTGGTATGAGAGATTGAGGGATGCCACTTGTGGTACTTACATACATACATATGAATATTTCAAGCACAGGCATTAATGCCCTTCTAGCTTGCCGATATACCGAAACACTTGTTCCCATAGTAAGTGTCCAGGCTGTTCTTAAAATATCTAAACTAGTACTTGCTTTAATGTAATTAGGTAGTCTGTTCCATGCCCACCATTGGCACCCCCTGATGAGATTACACTATTTATTGGATCCCTGCATACAACAAGTGGGAACTGTCGCATACCCAGGGGTGGAATAGAAGCAGGCGTTCCAGGCCACACATGTATGTGTTACTTTGCATAACATTGATGCCTATAGAGTAAATCATCACATATTGCTGTTGCATGCATATTCATGTATTGCTGTATGTCCACTCTCCCCACATTGGCCACACTTCTGTTTGTTACAGTCTTGTACCTAATGATTTTCATCCCACAGAAATAACATGCTTTGGGTTGAACCCAGTACCTAGCAAATCCGCTCTTAATATTCACAATAATTGTATTTGAAATATATTGAATTTTCCCATCTTTAACATCCATTATTACCCAAACATTCAACCCCCTGTCCATACATTTCTTTCATAATATATGTATATATATATATATATATATATATATATATATATATATATATATATATATATATTTCTTTTTTTTTTTTAATTTCATGTACTTTACTACATAGTGAAATAAAAACAGTTTTAACTCATGTTCATCCATATTTGAAGTCATAAATTTCATATTTATTTTCTTTTTAGTCACAAGCTCTGAAATAAATTGTCTTTCTATGGTGCTACTGTATTTCATTTCTCAGTCTCATTCATAATTTTTTTCCAACAAGTTAAAGCTTTCAAGCGTCACTTCACAAAAATGTTCAGCTCCCAAATAAATAAATGCTTTTATGTATTTAATGTTAAACCCTAGTGGTAAAATAATGCTATCCATAAAGATCATACCTGTTCACACTGCCATCACTTTTACTTTTTATTCTTACCAGCACTGGTTGTTTTCTCTGTGGCAATGAGAAACTGCAACTGTTTGCCCTGTCAGTTCCTTCTTCCACTGTTCCTTGCTTTACTGCATGTGCATAACTTCTTTCTTGTAACAGAAAACCCTGTTGCAGAGGTAAGCTCTTAAAACTGGCTACTCCACCAGACGAGAATACATCCATGGTTTTGCCTTCACCAGCATTTGTTTGTGTTGCCAGTCTTTCACTTTTTTCTTCCTGTAACCCTCTTTCCACCATGTCACTCCATCTAGCTTCTTCTCCTTCCTTTAGCTCTGCCTGGTCCATCAAATTTGTCAGCAATTGTGTCTCCAGTCCTCCATTTTCCAGCTCTGTAACAGTTATTTCATTTCCTTCAACTTCCTTCAGTAAACTTTCTCTTGCTGCTCTCTCCAGCTCTGCTACACTCTCCTCCATCATGGGATAGCACCCCTCCAGTATCACCTAACAACTTCAGAGAGTGCTTTACTTTCTGCCCTCCAGTGAGTAGGGGATGTTCTGTGATGCCCTGGGTAATTTTCCTTAGTAGTAGAAATACTACCTCAGGCATCCTCTTAAAAGAGACCACTAACCTAGTGGGACTAACCCAGTCAGCAAAGAATAAATAAAAATAAATAAATACATAAAATAAATGTACATCCAACAAGATTTGACATCTTAGCTAATATGGAAGGATGACTTTATTAGCTTTGCATAACAGACCTTGTATGTGGGATAATTTGTCTCTACACACACACACACACACACACACACACACACACACACACACACACACACACACACACACACACACTCACACACACATATGCATACACAGATGGAGGTGGAAAAGCAAAGGAGAGTATTTGCAGTAATAATTTGCTTTACATTTTTTGGGAGGTGCTGCATCATCACTTTTCTGTAACTTTTTTTTTTTTTAATGTGTGAATAAAGGAGAAAAAGACTGAGTTTTTATTTTTAATGCAACAAACATATGAATGAGATAAGAATGTTGTCGTAATGACAGCTTCTTTCTTCTATACTGGAGGCTGTACGTGTTTATCATTATGAACTGCAAGCTAGAATATATGTATTGTAGGTGAGGTGACATCAAAATGAAAGCTATGCATCTCATATTTTAATAAAGGTATTTTACTGGAGGTTAAAAAAAAACATAAAGACGTGAAATATTAGCGGTTCTGTGTGGTTCACTTGTATTTCATGTAAGTATGCTTACCAGATGGCAGTTTTATGTGATATGCTCCTGAGACACCAGCAGTGGAGAGTGAAAGATGGTTCGTTTTACTCCAGCCATTTGGACGTTGTGTTATCTGTTCTAGGAACAATGACGTTATTATGAAATTTCATCAACATGCCTATGTCTAAATTAAAAGCAGTATGTAACAATTACTGGAGTTGTCTGCTATTCAATAATAAACATACTCAGTCAAGACCTCTTAGAGGACCAAAAGAAATGCCTGGAGACATGTTTTGTTTAATAAACATCACCAGATGTGTTAGATCATTAGAAACCAAATATGACTTAATAAACTTGCTAATAGTTTTAGTCTAACAGTAGCAAAAGGCAGAGCGACTGGAGTTAAGGTTGAATAAGTTACTCACAATCCAGAGCCAGCAACACACTGCTCCATCCAGTTCATCTTCCTCGGGGAGTGATTAACACAAAGTAACTTAACCTTTAATCATACTTTTTTACTAAAAAACAAGTTTACACAGAGAATACAAAGAATTGTCCTCATGGAAATATGATTATTTTTCTTTTGGTGTAGAGAAATTGTTTTTTTTTTTACTATTTGTCTTTATACTGTATTTACCATGATTTTGTAATATCTGAGTATTTCTTAAATGACCACAGTTTATTTTGTTTTCAAGGAACTGCAATTTTTTTAAATGTTTTGCTGGTTTATTGACCTGGAAGAATTTCTTTCTTTTTATCTGCTTTATTGACAGTACACAGCCCTTAACACAATGTTGTGTTTCAATAAATCTTAGAGTGATAAGTAGGTCAACTATGCTTATTGTCAACAATATGCAATGCAGTAAAGCCCTAAACTAGTAAATGAATGATCTTGTACTGTTCTAAGTAAATACAATATTTTTGCCCCAAGGCCCCTCTCTCCCCCTCACCTAAAACTCACAGTAAAAAACACCACACCAATTGACTTGTGACCAAGGTTATTACAATAAGACCATCAGATTATGAGTAACATCAAGGGTTAGCATGCATTCATCATTAGAAAGAAAAAGGCAGTCGAACATTTCAGTTGAAATCATTAAAACCAACTTCACTAAATTTTATAATAGACAGCATGTTACCATATTGTTAAACAATCTACAGATCCACAGTCAAAGACAATCCTCCTTAATATGTAAACAAGTCTAGGTAGTACGACTGGATGCTCAGTCCAGTGCCTATTTAAAAGAAGACAAAAAGCAGACCAACTTCCTTAATATGTAATCAAGTCTAGGTAGTACAATCAAATGCTCAGTCCAGCGCCTATTTAAAACAAGACAAGAAGCAGTATTTAAGACTGCTTCTCTGACAAGTTCCCTTCAAAAGAATCATCCCTTCTGGATCACTGTATCCAAATGCTCATTGTTGGAGCACACATATTCTCTCAACCTAGCCCAGTAAAGAAAGAAGGAAAATACAAGTAAGGGAGGAATGAGTGCTTTTACATTCATCTATATACTCATTTGAAGATATGAAACCCCAGACTAGAACTTATTCTCCATTCAATGATGCCTATCTATTAATCCAGAGAACGGGCTGAGAAGACTTGCCCAGTGCTGCTATGATGAAGAAGAGACCTGGAACTCCCCATGATCCCATTAGAAATAGCTTAGTTTGGCACTGTTCCTCCATCTACAACACTTCCTCCCTTTCCTACCCTGTAGCCAAAGCTCAGCTCACCTACCTTTTTTCCTATTTCCCCTCCTCTAAGTTAGTAATACTTCAACGTCTCACCTAATACAGGAAGAGGCCTGGAACAAAAAAGTCTGCCAGCAAACTGCATTTTCCCAGAGCTCAACTCTTCCCCTCCCCCAAAATCCACAATAAAAACACCACACCAAATGACTTTTTTATTGCAAAATAAGAAATTCATAAACATTCGTAAAATTGATAACATTCCCATAAAGAAGCATACTTTACTGTAAATGCTAGTACTATGAATATAATACAGGTCCTATAGATACTGAGTGGCTTTCAGCTTTGTGGATAGGAATTCTTCTCTTAAAAGGGTTACCAGTGTGTTCTTCCCCATGTGATATGCCCTATTATCTTCTATAAAAAGCATGTTAGAATACCTTCTGATAGACAATGACTAACTCTGAATGCTAATTAACTGGTGAATTTTCCAACTAGAGGCCAGAAAGAGGCATGTTATTATAGACAGTTGGAAAAGTCATAATGTTTGAGATTTGCTAAGATTGTTCCTCTGTATAAAGTTTGCTAGCATAAAGGTATTAGCTCTTTCTCAGAGACGGAGTCGAGTAACCCTCTTGTCTACAAGCATCACTTCATGCCAAATATTCCTTACAATTTCATATGCCCAGAACATACGATACTCAGATTCCTGGATTCCTGGGTAATATGGATAGAAGTCTGACTCTGTAAACTCTTATAGGTTCATAGGTTCATAGGTTAATACTAGGCTATCTGCCCTAGGGCATTTATAAGCCTAGCTAGAGTGTGTTTGGCTTTTGCCACCCTTTTAGATTAGTTGACTGTGCCTCTGAATAGTAGGTCACAGAAGATAGTCCTTTTAAGGTTAGTTTACTGTGCCTCTGTCTAGTAGGGACACAGAAGAGATCCCAGGGGTAAACCTACGATCTCCCATCCACTCGTCAAGATTTCTCTTGAAGAGGGTAATTGAGGGGCTCTGCCTAACATGGATTGGAATTTTGTTCCAAAGTGAGGGGAGCTTCTAGGATATGAATTTGTCCCTCCAGCATGTCCTATTTATTTCTGTGCTGAGGTTTAAGCCCCTAGAGCATGTAGCTCTAAGGGATTTGGATTTCCTGAGGTGAAGCATGTCCATTAATTCTGGTTTGGACATGGCTTTATACGTCAGGCACAGATCGCCTCTGAGTAGGTGGTAAGCAACTGAGTAGAGCTGGAGTTTCTTTAGCCTAACTGCGTAGGGCATCTGTTTGAGTCCCTTGATCCTCTTGGTGAGGTACTTTTCGGGTCTTTCCAGTTGCTGCAGGTGTCGGGTAAGGTACATCCCAAATGGGGCATTGTATTCAATTATGGGCCTGATGAGTGATGAGTAGAGGGGCACAATGACCTCTCTTGATCTAGATGTGAACCTTTTCGTGATAAGGTGGGCTATATAGAAGGTCTTTCTAACCACTTTGGCAATGTGATTGTCAAAGGAGAGATTGCTATCTACTTGGGTCCCCAAATCCCTAATTACTTCTTCCATACTTAATGGATTATCACCTATGTGGTAATTTGTGGGCACTTTTTTTTCCCCAAAGGGGATGACTATGCACTTTTTGGCATTTAGCTTTAGGCCATGGCTCTGGCACCAGTTATCCATCTCTGTGAGACCCTTTTGGAGGATGCTTGTGTCAGTCGGCGAGTAGATTATGGCACCCAGTTTGCAGTCATCTGCAAACTTGGTCAGCCATAGTCCTCCCGTGTTAGCCTTTACCTCAGAGAAATATATACCAAACAATAGAGGACCCAGGACTGAGCCTTGTGGGACACCACTTGTAACTGGTTTAGAGTCTGACATTGCACCTGCAATTCTGACCATGTGGGTTCTATCCCTGAGCCAGTTTGCAACCCATCTTGTGACATAGGGGTTGATATTTAAGCTGGTGAGCTTATTTATGATGCCCGAGTGGGGTATTGTGTCGAATGCTTTTGCGAGGTCCAGGTAGGCTGTGTGGACTACCTTTCCTTCATCTATGGCCTTGGTGAGTGTTTCAAAGAAGTCGACCAGGTTCAAGAGGCAAGATCTGCTCTTAACAAAGCTGAATTGGGTAGGATCCAGTGTTTGGAGGTTCCCAATGTCTTTGTTTATGAGTTCCATGTTGATACGCTCCATAGCTTTGCAGACCAGGCTAGTCAGGCTTATAGGGCGATAGTTTCCGGGGTCCGTTGTGGCACCACCTTTGTGGAGTGGGACCACTGTTGCTGTATGCCATTCCTTGGGTACATATCATGTAGTAAGGTTGAGACTGAACAGTGACTTTATGTGAGGGTTCAGTTCTTCATGGAGCTCATGTAAGATGCAGCCCGGGACACCGTCCGGTCCCATTGATGCTGTGTTTTTTGCTTTGGAGAGGGCAGCTCTCACCTGTGCATCTGTGATGTCAGGGAGGCTACACTCTGTTGGGATAGACATTTGCTCTTTTGGGTGGGAAGGGGGGGAGAAGTTTGCACTGAACCTGTCTGCCAGGATGTTGGCAATGTCTGTGGGTTCAGTGTATTTTTTGTCATTTTGCACTAACTCAGAGCATATCTGGGAGTTGCCACCCAGGTTCCTGGCATAACTAAAGAAGGCCTTGTGATTATCTTTAGCGTCTTGTGCAATTTTTCTTTCGAAGCTGGCCTTAGATAATTTTATGAGGGATCGTAGTTTCTTGCTAGTACTAATCAGAGATGCCTTCCCTTTTTGGGATTTTGCTCTATCATGTAGTAGTTTCCTCCTTCTGTTGTATAGATTTTTATGGCTGGGGTCCACCAGACAGGTCTCCTGCCTTTGGAGGAGTGAGTCTTGGTTTTATTTGGGATAGCACGATCCATGCATTCCTGTAGGTGTCCATAGAATGCGTTTGTAAAGGATTCTGTGGTTTGGGCCATATTTTCCACTGGCCCGGGGGCTTTGAAGGATTCCACCTCGGTTTTGAGAAGTGTGAAGTTTGCTTTTGAGAAGTTTTTCACTGTGGTTTCCTTGGCTGGGGGTGGGGACGGGATATGGATGTCCAGTGAGATTAATTTATGGTCAGATCTTACCAATGAGGGGTATACCTCTGGTATGGAACACAGAGTCCCCATATTGGTGATGATCAGTTCCAATATGTTTTCCCCTCTTGTGGGAGTGGTGACCAGTTGTTCCATAGCATTTGAGTTTATAAATTCTAGGAAGCGTTAGGCGAGGGTCTTGGGGCTTGAGTAGTGCTCCCAGTTTATGTTTGGGTAGTTGAAGTCACCCAATATGATGGTGTTTGGAGAGACCTTCATATTCTCCAGTGTTCTCAGGAAAGCTGAGTGGGGTTCCTGAGTTTGGGAAGGTGGTCTGTAGCAGGCTACAAACTGAAAGGCAGTTTTGCCCACTGTTAGTTGCACATGGATGGTCTCTGATGCTTCGTGCAATGCCACTAACCTGGAGGTGTGGGTATCTTTGATGAATATGGATACTCCCCCTCCTTTTGTGGTTCAGTCCAAGTTTTGGGGCTGAAAAGCATGGTATGAGGTAGAACCTGGTAGTGCTGGGGTGCTCTCGGGAGCCTTGAACCAGGTTTCTGTTACTGCACCGATATCGATATTCTCTATACTGAGGAGAGTCTCGAGTGTGTGCATCTTGAGATTTAGACTTCTGGCATTGAGCAGCATTACCCTTAGTTTCTTTTTCCTTGTGTTGTCTATGGAGGTGGGTTTGTCTTTTGAGCCTTGCCTAAAAAAGGCACTATGGGGGTGGCAAGAGCCTTAGCCAATATTTGAAAGCCCAGGGGTGACAGGTGCAAGCCGTCCCTAGTGAAGCAATGTGGCTTGTCGAGCATGTCATCCCAGGCTGACAGACACTGGATCCCCTTTGAATGATACCAATACTTTAGCCAATTGTTAAAATTGACCATTTTGTCTTTACACTGTGGCATCATTCTTGGTGAGGGTAAGATGCTACTCAAGGTCAGGGTCATACCGGCCTGGGCTACATGATCAAAGAGCTCCTCTATGTCTTTTTTCATGTAGTCCAGGGAGGTACATCTCAGGTCATTCACACCAGCATGGACAATGACAGAGTCATATTTGTACTTGTTTTGGAGTGACCTGAGTGCTTGTGTTATGTGGTGGATCCTGGCACCCGACAGGCAGCTTACAGTGACCTTCTCCTTGTTCAGCCTGGTGAGTGGGACGTCAGTGTGTCTGACAATAGAGTCACCTATTACAAGTGTATTAGGTGTGTTGTCTAGCCTTAAGGGCTGTGACTGTGTGGCACACTGACTTTGTGAACTATGTGATATGTGGGTATTGTTGTGGGGTAGCGGTTGCTTGGATGTCTGCTTTGGAGGTCTCTGCTGCTTGGGAAGATTTTTATTTAGAGCCTCCGAGTATGTTTTTGTGTGTTTATGTGTTTGGTTTGCTGTTGCAATAGGTCTATGTGAGACTGGATTTGTGGTGTGTGTGGTTACCTTCTCCACCTGACTGACTGTGCCAGTACTGGGTTGAGAGAGCTCAGCCTCCAGTTTGGCTATATAGTTGCATCTGTCACATATATTTGAGCTTGTTGGGAGGAGGAGAGGGTGGTCTGTGTACATAAGGCAGTTGTAACATTGCTTCAAGATTCCCAGATTCACCAGCTGGACTGGAGAGTAAACCCGAAACTGACTTTTGGACATGCCAGAATAGTATAAGGAACTACTTTTTGACTGATCAAAAAGGACCAATAAGGAGCCCAGTACTTTAAGGGAGTATAAGAGGGTGTAGTGCTTTAGTTTATTAGTGCTTACTTATAAGATTACTTATACGAGCAACTGCAGGGCTTTAGAATGAAAATAGAGTGCTTACTTTGAGATTTAGAACAGTTCTAAGGGAAAAAGTGAAGAGCAGACTTTGTGGAGCCGGGAATAGTTTAAACCCATTTAAGCGGCGCTGTCGATGCTGCTCTATTCACAAAATCGTGCAAAACTGCACAAATGCGGGTTTTAAAGCAGAGAAACTGAGAGAGATAGGAATTGACCCAAAATGGCCAATAAGCTACTAGTTTCAGGGCTGAGACCACTCCTCCAGGGACAGATAGGCTGCTCAAAGCTCCCCACTCTCACTGAACAGAGAAGCTTCCTCCTATCCAAGTAAGGATATGGGCAACACAGGAAACTATACCACAGTCCAGAATTCAGCAAAACCTGAAATCTGGACTAATCTATTTCGGCAAAGGCGGGAAAATAGAATATTTTTTTTTTTTGTATTTTTCAGGAAACAGCAGAAAAACACACAGAAAACACTATAAATGCTATAAACAGGCTAGCACACTTTAGTGTGTAGCCTACAACAGTTATACAATACAAAAACGACTTAAATTGATATAACACAAGTGCAAAAACTGTAAAAAACAGAAGGCAAATGCAATTTAAACTTTTTAAAGCACAGATCAGTTAGAAATTCACTTTTTAGGTGGGAAAAGGCAGTCAGAGCAAAAAAAAACAGAGAAAAAATACTTAAATCTGGAAAAGTCTCTCTTGGGTCTTTCTGTTGCCTGTATCACTCTGCAGGACACCACGAGGAGCTGTGCAGAGTTGCATACTGGTGCAAAACCGTGCAAATGCGGGTTTTAAAGCAGGGAAACTGAAAGAGATAGGAATTGACCCAAAATAGCCAATAAGCTACTAGCTTCGGGGCTGAGACCACTCTTCCAGGGACAGATAGGCTGCTCAAAGCTCCCCACTCTCACTAGTGAACAGAGAAGCTTCCTCCTATCCAAGTAAGGATATGGGCAACACAGGAAACTATACCACAGTCTAGAATTCAGCAAAACCTGAAATCTGGACTAATCTAGTTCAGCAAAGGCGGGAAAAGAGAATTTTTTTTTGTTGTTTTTTTTTTTTTTTTTTTTCAGGAAACAGCAGAAAAACACACAGAAAACACTGTAAATGCTATAATCAGGCTAGCGCATTTTAGTGTGTAGCCTACAACAGTTATACAATACAAAAATGACTTAAATTGATATAAAACAAGTGCAAAAACTGTAAAAAGCAGAAGGTAAATGCAATTTAAATGTTTTAAAGCACAGATCAGTTAGAAATCCACTTTTTAGGTGGGAAAAGGCAGTCAGAACAAAAAAAACAGAGAAAAAAATACTTAAATCTGGAAAAGTCTCTCTTGGGTCTTTCTGTTGCCTGTATCACTCTGCAGGACACCACGAGGAGCTGTGCGGAGTTGTATACAATAACAAACTTTTTAAATCACAGATTTGCTAAAAAAACTGGCGTTTTAGGCGGAATTAGTTAAGACAGCAAGAAAAGCAGAAAAGTGATACTTAATCACTCCAGAGTCACTCTTTTGTCTCTCTGCTGCTGTAGACTCTGCAGAACACCTGGAAGGCACTTGCTGAGCGGAATACAAGTGTAAAAACTGTGCAAATGAGGTTTTTATAGCAGGGAAGTGAAAGAGATAGAAATTAGCCCAAAATGGCCAATAAACTACTAACTTCTGGGCTCTAACCACTCCTCCAGGGACAGATAGGCTGCTCAAAGCTCTTCTCTCTCACAGGTAAACAGAGAAACTTCCTTCTATCCAAGTAAGGTAATGGCAACACGGTAACTTGTAACACAGCCCTGGATTCAGCAATAACCTGAAAACTGGACTATACTAGTTCAGAAAGGCAAGAAACAAGTATATCATTTTTTTTTTCAGGAAATAGAGCAGATACAATCAAAATTAGCCCAAAAAGGCCAATAAACTACTAACTTCTGGGCTGAAACCACTCCTCCAGGGACAGATAGCCTGCTCAAAGCTCCCCTCTCTCACAGGTGAACAGAGAAACTTCCTTCTATCCAAGTAAGGTATGGCAAGACAGAAACTTGTAACACAGCCCTGGATCCAGCAATAACATGAAAACTGGACTATACTAGTTCAGAAAGGCGAGAAACAAGTATATATATATATTTTTTCCAGAAAATAGAGCAGATACAATCAAAACAACACTTTCCCCAATTAACCAGTTAAAAAGCTTAAAACTGAGCCCTGTTCCCGCAGTCTTCAATCAGACAAGTTCTAACTGCACCATCCTGCCACTGGGGTACAGAGAAACCTTCTCCAAAAAAGACTGCCTGTATCAGGACACAAGTTATACAAACAAAGCTAGATCCAGCCGGCCTGAATCTAGTCTATGCTATAGCAAACAAGGCGTACCGATTTCAGATCTTTACTAACCAGTCTAGCAGGTGTCTCTAATATCCCTCATTGTTTATCTGCATTTGATGCTCTTGTAACCTCATATATGGCATCAGCTCACCTTGAGACATTCAGTCCACCCATCATAGTCTCTATCTTTATGTGGGGTTATACCATAGCAGGAATTTCTCATTTCAGATATCCAAATCTGGATGGATCTTAAATAGGGTATACATCACATTATTCGTTGTTTGAAAAACTCACAATTTATTTAACTGACAAGGGACTTTAAGATACCAGTTCATTCCATGATATGAGAAGCTACCTAGCAATTTATCTTTAACTTTCAATCACAGTGGAAGAGTATGCTACTGGTTGTTCATATAAAGATAGCATGTAACTGCCTGCACAATGAGACATATATCCACTAGCTCTCCCCTTACAGGCAAAAATAAAGCCACTCTAGGTGGAAAACTCCTTTTCCACATGAACTGCAACATTAACTGTTTATCCCCTGTAAGATGTGAGTGGGCAGATAAATGGTGTAGGATATATAACAACTTATGATAAGATCATTTGTAAGATAGTATCCCTCCCACCATGACAGCCTCATTTCCTTTCATATGGGGGTCTGTAGAAATAAATACTCCCATAGTAGTTTTAAGTTGTAAGTCAGCATCCCAACAATATCTCTACATAGCATTATACCCAAGTATTGAGACAGGCACATGTCATTTAAGCAGCAGTCCCACACTGTGGCATAGAGATTGTCTGTTTCCATGTTAAACAGAAGTTAGATCATTTTGTCCAAGTTGATTTTCATACCTGAGGAGCTCTGGAATCATTTCAAAGGTTCAGCAAAAATGGGAATATTTTCACTTAGATTTTTAGCAAGTATCAAGCAGTCATCAATAAACAGTAGGGTACAGTATTTCCTGTCCATAAATTCCTAGCACTGAAGTTTGGGGTGAGCCTATAATATTC
Source organism: Protopterus annectens (assembly GCF_019279795.1). Taxonomy (NCBI): domain Eukaryota; kingdom Metazoa; phylum Chordata; order Ceratodontiformes; family Protopteridae; genus Protopterus; species Protopterus annectens. Next base: position 61,972,438 of record NC_056732.1, read on the forward strand.
CCAATAGTGGCTCAATGGCAAAGAGAAACAAGGAAGGAGAAAGTGGGCATCCCTGTATTGTGCCTCTTTCCAATGAAAAAGGGGCTGAAATGTATTGGTTGGTTAAAACTTATTCCAAAGGGGAATTATGTAAGGCTTGGAGGATGAAGAAGACCCATTTGTGTCAGTACCCACCACAAGAGATCCCATGTGATATTATCAAAACTCTTTTCAAAATCTGCCATTCTGCCACTATAGGTTGTGCATAACTTTTAGCAACCTCTGGATAGAGCCAATTGATATAAAGATATGCAGAGTAGTAGAAATTAAGATGGGAAATGAACAGTTTGGATTCAGATCAGGATGCAGCACAATTGATCCAGTGTTTGTAGTGAGACAGATAGTTGAGAAGAAGCTAGAGATGAAGAAAGAGTCCAACTGGGCATTCCTAGACTTGGAGAAAGCATATGACAAGGTCCAAAGAAAGCTGATTTGGACAGTACTGCAGTGGTTTGAAGTCCCAGAAACACTTGTAGAATTAGTGCAGGCTATGTACAAGGACCTAATGACTCAAGTACAAACAGTGTTCAGTCTCACAGAGTGGCTCCTAGCGGGAGTGGGTATGCATCAGGGTTCAACTCTGTTCATACCCGTGATGAACTACATCAGCAAACAGGTTCGATGGGGACAGATCAACAAAGTTGCTGTATGCAGATGATGTGGCATTACACGAAGACTCTGCAAGAACTTCAGCAAAGGATAGGGGAATAGAATGCAAAACTGAAGGAATATGGGATGAAACTAAGCATAGATAAGACACTGGTAATGACAGCAAACTGCGGAAATCAGATGAAGCTGAGAATTGAGATAGAAGGGAAAACAGTGGAACAGGTTAATAGCTTCAAGTATCTGGGAAGGATGGTTGAGGAGAAGGGAAGTCTGAATGAAGAGGTCAAAACTAAATCAGAGGGGCTGCAGCCAACTGGCATAGAGTCTCAGGTATAGTCTATGACAGAAGAATGCCAAAGAAGCTGAAGAGTATGGTGTACAAGGAAGTGGTGTGACCAGTACTACTGTATGGTACAGAAACCTGGACAGTAAAGGCAGAACAGCTGAGGAAGCTAGAGGTGATGGAGATGAAGTGCCTGAAAAAGGTGGTAGGATGCACACTGTGGGACAGATGAAGAAATTAGGACATAAGAGCAAAAGCCAAAGTAGCTCCAATTGCAAAAAAGATCAAAGAGAACAGATTACAGTGGTTTGGGCACACATGCAGAAAAGCAGAAGGCAATCTGGTCAAGAAGATTTGGGACAGACAGGAGGAAGGTAAGAGGAAATGAGGATGAACAGGAAACAGGTAGATGGATTGTGGGAGAGAAGATCTGTGACAGTCAGGCATGAGTGTTGAAGAAGACAGGAGTCTGGCATTGAATCAAGAGAGATGGCGACACTTAACATGATACCATGATTCCATGTATAAAATGGGAAAAAGGAGGCTGCTGCTGGTGCTGCTGCTCCTGATGGTGATGATGATGTATAGAGCCAGAGAATGTGAAGATCAGGACTTGATCTATACTTCATAAAGCCTGCCTGACAGCCTGCTACAGAGGAGCGAGTCTACTTGCTAGTATCCTAGAATATACTTTGCACACCATATTAATAAGTGACCTGCAGCTGCTAATTAACATGCTGCCCTTTCCTGTTTTAGGTAGAATCATGATAAGGGATTCCTTCATGGAGTATGGCCTCTCCCCTGAATCCATTATTTTATTAAATAAGCATTTAAGGATTGGGGAGTTCAACTTTTACAGGTTTTAGAAAAATCAGATGTTAAGTAATCAGGTCCTCTCACAGTACCATTTGGAGTATCTCAGAAAGCCTTTGTTGCCACTTGAGAGGTAATTTCCTCACCACGAGTAGCAGCTTGTTCTATTGGGAGTATAGAAAAACATAGCTGTTCAGTATATGAGCAAGGGAAAGGGTGCCATCCTCCTCTTCTCTATCTGATCTTAACTACAAGGTTTTATAAAAATTCCTGGAATGCAACATTAATGTCATTTGGCCCAGTAGGTAGTCCTTCCCTTGTATAAAACCAGTTCTTGTAGGTAAACTTTTTTGTCTAGTGCACTAGCTTTAAGTGTCAGGAGTTTGCCTGGTTTGACCATGTGGGCCCAAGCCTGAAGTGCCACCGTTTTTAAATACTAAATGGCCTTATAAGTTAATAATTCCCCTAGTTGGCATTTATCATCTCTATGTGCAACAAACAGCTCCTTGTTCTTAAATTTTATATTTCCCAATTTATAAAGACAGGACCTACCTCATCTTCTAGTTCTTCTACACATAAAGATGAACTAAAATCCTGGCTTTTGCTGAAGTACAAATATATTTTAAGCTCCACTTAAATGGTTTCCACCAGGTGAATTGGCATTGACCTAAGAGGGTTTCTGCTAATGTATTGGCATAATTCCCTTAATATCCAGCTGTTTATGTCTTTGTTGACTAACACTAAAGGGACTAACCTCCATCTCTTCATTCCTTTCTTCGTCTATGGTTCCCATTTGAGACATAGTTTAACTACCTCATGGTACCAAACAGGACATGGTATAACTTCCTCCTCTGTGATATCTTTAATTAGCAGGGTCAGCACTAAACAATATTATAGATGGCTGGACCCACCTTTCAGTTGGTCAGTGTAAGTGTATCTAGGATCAGACAGGTAGAGTAAGCTCCACATATCTACCACATGCATTCTCATCATAGTAACATGATATAGGTTGGGCTTTAAGGTGGTGCTCACCTCAGAACTGGATCTATTTAAACTGTGAGTTTACAACACATTAAAATCTCCTCTCATGAGGATTGGTACTTATTGATCAATAAACATTTTAAAAGTAGTCATACATTCTACCAAAAAGGCATGATCACCTTTACTGGGGTTATGAAATGACCCTAATATGATTATACCTTCATGGGTTTGAACCTTTGCAAAAACCCAGCTCTCAGACTTGTCCTTCATGCTGTCTGTGAGTATCTAGTTTAGGCTCTGGGGAAGAAAAATGACCACTTCTTTCTTTGAACTGATTGACAGGCTCCTGACAATTGGACCTCCTATAAAACTCCCCAAACAGTGCCTGCATTTCCTACAAACTTTAAGTTATTGTATGAAAGTATGTCTAACTGAAGTTTACAAAATTATTACACCAATTCACTATGCTTAATTTTCAACCCTCCTCCTGTTGCATGTAGCATCAATGCTGTAACAGCAGACATAAGTCTAAAGAAAATTGTCGTAACCAACTATTGAGAAAGAAAAGAAAATGAAAAAATACAGCTAGTTCAGTAAGATGTAAACACCACACAAAAACAGTAAAATACTAGAATAACTTCCACCCTTGATAAACTATTTTACCAAAGTAATGTGATGAAAAATGCACAGCTATTGCTCATAAGGGATAAGGGTCTAGCAGTGGACCTGAAACAACCTTGTACTTCTTACCATAGCCAGGTAGTGGTAATGTTAGTCACCTTCCAAACTACAAATAACATTGTATTAACAGTGACTGCTGACATTCCCTAACCAAGGATAGAGCATGCAACACGGTAATATAAATGTCATGTTTTAAGAGTCTTTTTAATTTTCTTCTACTTTTCTGCTTTACCTCCACCTGTAATGTTAATTCCTCCTTTAAAAAGGAGTGTACTGGATTCCTTCCAGAATGGTGGGACTGAGATGTCTCCACTTCAACCTCAAAGGCTGAGAGATTATGATATGTCTAGTGGACAGGCACGTTCTGTCACCTTATTTGACTGATCATTCCTGTTTCCTGCTTTTATTTGTGTATTTCACTGCATTTTGTAAACAAATGTTCTTCATCTCACTGCTAATGTTGTAAGACTGTCTTGAATTTGGCTTCAGCAATGAATTTCCAGTTAATTGTTTAACTGGTTTGTAGTAGCATTGCGCTTTGGGGTCCCTTCTATTGAATTTTTACATTAGGAAGACTGAGTTTATTCATCGTGTGACTGATGGTGTTTGCCTGGTGTATCTAAATGGGAAACACACAAAAGGGTCCGTAGTGTAGTCATTTTATTAGTCCGAGGGCTCATTAGATTGTTTTCATTTTTTTTCTGTGCTGCTATAAATTTTGCACTTTTGCACAGAGATGCTCACTGTGCAGCAGCAGTTAGCAGAGCTCTGTATAATAACAATACCTAGAAAGCAAATTTTCCCTATAGAATAGTCCATAAAACTATACGCTGCAAAGCAGAAAATACAAAGCAAATACCTTGCACACCAACAAGCTTAGAGCAGCTAGTTGGGCACTGACTGTCAATACCTATAGATTTTATATTATTCAGTGCTGGGTAAACATTAAAGTTAGTAGAATTTATTACTGTTTAGCAAAATCTGCCCCCATGAAGTACCTTTATTAGTCTGCACCAACAAATCACCCGTAATAGCCTTCTTATCCCAGTACTCCCTGGTAGGTCACCAAAAAAGACAGCATGAACAACAATAAACTTCTCTACTCTTGAAACCCACATTCATTGAAACCGCATTGAAACCCATGTTCATAAAAATGCATCTTAAGACTGTTTTCAAATCATGGGACCCTTGCACACATTTTAGGGTCTTGCATGCATGTGTTCTTTGCTTCACCTTCCTGATTGTACTAAATTATTCTTTGTGTAATACAGCACTACTTGTTACAGTGTGTTTTAAATGTGTAGTTTTGAACATTTTTCCAGTAAGCAATGAAACAAAATGTATGAAGCAATAATGACAAAACTGCCCAATCCAGAACATTTCAACAATAAAACACCACTCAAACTTCTGTCATTGCAATCAGCCTATATCAGACAATATGTACAATCTCTGTAGAAGTAAAAGTCATCTAAATAATTACATGTTAAAGAGAACTGTAAATAATGAAGAGGTTGCTGCTGCCAAGCAACTTTGCATTTCAGTGTTCATCTACAAATTCAGTGCTTCTACCATTGAAGAAAACAATTGCCTATGTTATATTAAAAAATGGTGTGATGGCAAAGCTACACCAGGTTCATAGTTACTAAGCATCTTATACAAAGGAAGGCACACTCAGGAATGCAGAATCCCCATCCCCACTTATGCTGCACAGTAGTGTCAGCACTCAATTTACCTGTTGTGGACAGAGAACCCACAATCTTCGGCACCAAAGGCAAGTGTGCTACATTTTCCGCCAGTGACATTGACACTCAACAATACAACTTTGAAACTCTATCACACTGACATTTCCAAACTGTAATCCTCAGTGATTCACATAAATAAATAAAAGTAAATCAGACCTGGCAGTTGGTGTGGAGGTTTAAGGCACCTGCCTGCCCTTAATTATTAAGATTCAGGGTTTAACTCTGAGCAGTCACTTAACTAGATAATGCCCCAAACTGGGTCATTTTTCACCCCCATCTGTACACTCACCAGAACAAATCTGTGCTCTGATTGTATCTCCCCCAGTCCTGTTCTGTATATCCAGGTAGATGTTGCCAACATTTATTGTGGCCAGACATTGTTCTATCGAGGAAGTTTCTAGGGTTTATGGAAAGGACGTTCTCGGCAAGGTTTTTTTTTTACTTCCTAAACATTTTACAGTGAAGCTGGGTCTCCCCCAACCATAGTGGGCCTGATGCAGCTGCCTAGGTCACCTAGTGCTGGATCGGGCTCTGGTAGATAGGGACATCTTGAGAAAATGTAGCAATTGTCTTATGTTTACTGTCAACCAATTAATTCTTAAAGAAACAAAGTATGCAATAGCTGTACTTGCACAATGACACTAGTGGTTAAACTCTCGCATACAAGTGCACATCAGGTTGTTGAAACCATGTACAAAACTTCCACCTCACATAGCACACAACACACAGACATAAATTAACATATACTGAGGTACTTAAAAGCAATATTCTTAAATAACAAAGATCAGCCAAACCACCCAATGACAAAACTATTCCTCAGCAAGCCCAAAGGCACTCAGAGAAAACAACACCTAACACATATAGTCACTCTCAATGGAGCCCCAACACTGTGCCCCTAAGGTAAGCAAACACACTTCCCAGGACTCTTGTCACAGGGGGACTCCATTGTAAGACATACTGATGCCCCTCTAACCAGGCTGAACAAGGAGAAGATAACAGTTAGTTGCTTATCAGGAGCCAGGATGTGCCAAATCTCACACACACACACACACACACACACACACACACACACACACACACACACACACACACACACACACACACACTCAAGACATTATGCCACAGGTACCAGTGTGATTCTATCATATTCCATGTAGGTATAAATGACCTGAGATCTACTTACCTGGACTATATAAAGAGTGATATTATGGAGGTCTCAGACTATGTGTTTCAGGCTGGTATGAGCCTAGCACTGAGCAGCACATTGCCATCATTGAGGGTGATGCTACATTATCAGCAAAAGAGAATTGGTTTCAACAATTGGCTGTTTTACTGGTGTCATTCTAGGGGGATCCAATATTTCTCAGCTTGAGAGGACATGGCTAACAGACCATGTTTCTTTGCCAAGGATGGTCTGCAGCTATCCCCTCTAGGCTTCCAAATACTGACAAAAACTTACCACCCCATAGTGCCTTTTTAGGCAATGCCAAACTGACAAACCTACTGACATTGCAAAATCAAGTCAACTAAATCTCAAGGTACTAATGCCAGGAGCCTAAATAAAAAACACACACACACACACACACTTCCTCTGAGCCTTACTCACACTAGACAATATAGACATCTGTGCAGTTACTGAGACATGGCTTAAAGAGGCAGAGAGTACCCCAGCAGTGCAAGGTTTCAGTACCTTCCACACTTTTAGCCCAGTGGCTGCAGAAACATGGGCTAAAGGTAGAGGTGTCTCAATATACAACAATAACAAACATACCTCTAGAGTGGTCAAACAGGATGATGCACTGTGCAGATCACCATAGTCAAAACCTGTACCATATCCTAACCAGCTATAAGTTACCCTACATGTTCCAAGACGCTCATAATGCATACTTGGACCTGCTGGAGACACATACCATTCAACCTAACACCCTACTCATGACAGACTTTAATTACCCTTCTATAGACTGGGAATTTTACATGGCCTCATATTTGCAGACACAGATTCCTGGACTTTGTAAATACAAACACCATTGATTAATTAGTGCATTCATCTACCAGAGGCTCCAACATACTCATACTCACAACTATGGAAGAATGTTGCACCACCCCCCATGTCTCATCCTCCCTGGTAAGGTCCAATCATAAAGCTGTTTCCTTTGAAATCAAAATCAACTCTGTAACCCCAGTAAAACCAGTAACAGTTAGGACCTCTTCCAAGGCAACCAAGTTTTATTATGTAATGGCTTGCCAAAATTCAATACCCCCTCCAAACCCAGAGAACAAAGCAGCTTATGCTGAATTACTCTCAGAATCTCTATAACATCCATGTCAATGGCTGCACTGAAGCTGCTGTACCTACAAGAAGTAAGTCCAGAACTAGCCCCAGAAACAAAGCACATTGGTGGCATCCCAAATTAAACAAGATATACAAAAAAAGGTAAAAAAAAAAATATTGCAAAAATCAGGACTGGTAATTCCCATCAAGATAACAACTCCCTCATCAAACTAAGGTGTATCATTGCAATTTATGGGTGACCTACCTCTTCCTGTATCCCACACAAGACCAACAACAGGTGACTGTAGACTGTCCATATGTGCCCCTTCCAAATAATATTCCACAGACTGGGACATATTCCTAGGTATGTTTCATCAGGCATCACTGTCATTCTCTTGGACACCTAGAACATAAAAGAATGCCCTACAGCCAATATGTTTTGCACACTGAAATGCAAACCACAAGCCAACAACAAAGAAATAAAATACAAAACCTTTTTCAAATGCCATTTCCTACACTATTACTCCAACTCCCTAATATAAGACAAAAAGTATTGGGTGACCATCTACCCACTTGTTTGATCCATTTTATAAGCTGACCTTCCTTCACCAAATTTGATGCCCTACCTATTTAGAAGAAATGAAATAAACTAGATTCCCCATGAAAACTCCTGTCTAGCCAACACTTAAGTGATCACAAACTCAAACTTATTGTGACCCAGTGGTCTTCCATTGGGGAACTGAAAAGCTGAACCACATAGCTTGCATGATGAAAGCTCTCCTCAAGTCATGGTCCAATAGCAAGTGATCAAAGTTCCTCTCCAGTACCACTTACTGGTCCTTACCTAACTGATCAATTTTCAGTCTGTCAATCCATACCAAAACAGCTTCTTCTGTCAATTGTAAGCATTGACATAGTAAACCCCTCACAAAGCATAGGTTTCATAATTAACTCTCCACAGATGAAGCCCTTTCAAGTATGACCTGAATATGTGTCTACTAATGGGGAGCTTTCTGTCCATGGCCATACCCAGATCCTCTCCCAGTTCTTCAACATTCCCAAAATTACCCAACATTTGATGACATCTGGAGCACATAACACACAAGCCACAGTACTGAGTGTTGACATTTGTACCTGAATTGTTCACACAGTATCCTATAAATCCCATCTGTCCACCATAATCCTAAGCACTATGTGAACTAACCACCTTCTATTCTGAAGTGACAGATCATCCAGGAAGGACAGTAACAGTAAGAAAGAGGCTAATGCTAATGCATAAGCCTTCCTTGTACTCCACAACCAAGACTGTTAACGCAACCACACATGCTACAAGCTGCCAATAATCCAAACCTTTTCTGGTATCACCAGTGGGTCCTCTTCATTTCTGAAGCCACATCCCGAAGCCTGCAGAACTGAAAATGAGGAAGACTATCAACAAAAGCAGAAACTTGCTAGGTATGTACTTAGATGAGAATGACAAGTTTATTTTGAGGGCATGCAGCACCAACCTCATCAAGAAAGCTTGCACTTAAGGCAACCTGCCAGACTTTTTCACCAAAGCCTAAACTTCTGGTGGCATTAGCCCAGGAGTGATAATGAGGGAGGGGCTTCACCCCATACCTCCCTTACTTCTACATTAACAATTAGCACAAGTAGCTCTGCCAAATTAGGGTCCTATTGGGAGCACTGAATGTTAAATGTAGCAATGGGAACAGATATGGAGTATATAGTGGTCAGACAGAAGGCACAAAAAGGGGAAATTAAAAAAATATGATAATTGAAGAGATAAGCTTACTGACTCACAACTTGAACTGATGAATTTCACACAGGGATAAACAGTGAACAAAGTTTTCATTAAAAACATGTCAGGAATTTGTTGTATCCCTCTTTGAAGAATTCTAATAACATTTATTACCAAATACAAAAATAGTTAAATTAACAATCAGCAGAATTTCTGTCATAATCTGACCCCTACTAACATGCAAATGCGGAAACAGATTATGCTCACTACTTAAGGCAGTTTCTAATCCTGTATGTTAGGAATATTTCAAGTCTAGATTAATGCAGGCAATGAAGAGCTAAAACCAATATGTGTTAAAACATTTGTGCTTGTACCATACCATAATATCTGTCATTAGGAACCTTTCAGTGGTACAGGTACAAACCATGTTTTACATTAGCAGCAAAAGGAAGAAACCACCCTGAATTTCCCATGTCAAACAAGATAATGTTATTATGGTTAGTTGTTCTTGAATGGTCTCAGCCTCCACCTTGATAACTGTTTTTGCTGTAAAACATGGGCGTGCTATGCAAATTATTTCATATTCTTTCTGAATATATAACTACTAATTATTATTTCGTGGATTACATCAGTTTATCAACTCAATATGTTAAAATACTACTGAAAATGTGGTATAAGGGATACCTCACTTTAGAAAACTAGACTTCTAACTGAGGAAAATCAGAAAACTAAAACAAAAACATTCTGGGGCATTTTTCTTTTGTATAATGAAATATATTGAAAAACATGTTTAATCTTTAACCAGTTAACTAAACTATGAAATGGCATGCATTATAAATTATTTTATAATGGAATTCATTTGGGATGCGAGGTTAACAGTGTATTCTGTAGAAGTGAAGATCTTTTAAAACCTCAGTCAGTATAGCTGTATGCCTTATATACGTTTTACTTTTCATATGGGATGTATTTTAATTCTGTATTCAATTAAGTGCAATGTATTATGTTTAAGATATGAAGCAGGTTATTATTATTATTATTATTATTATTATTATTATTATTATTATTATTACTATTATTATCTATGTATATGTTACTATTATATCTATGCACACTATACTTTTTAGGTGAACATGCAGTTTCATTCACTTATTGCTGACTGCTGAGAAGCATCTTTCATAAATTAACTTGGACTGTCTTAATTGTAAACTCCTTTTTTACGTTTTAATGCATGTTATGACATTTAAATAAAGGGCAATGCTGAGTTTTGCAGCTCTGTATTCTGAGATGATTGCACACTGTAAATTATCTGTTTTTTAACA
>NC_056732.1:61987917-62042917 GCF_019279795.1 Protopterus annectens
TGTCCAAGAAAAACTCAAAGTGTGTAAGTAGGGAGGTTGTGTTTGTGGCATACTCAATAAAATGAGATTTAGATGACTCCAGAGAATTAAGAGTGATGTCATATCTCAATGAAACAGTTTTTTTGTTTGTTTTATTTCTGAAATCAGATCAACTGGACTTGATTTGCTAAGAAATTTTCATCTGAGTATTTATGTTACTATCAGAAATGTTGCAGTTGCCTTCATAATCCGATATAGTGTAGGAGTCACCATCAGTGACTTGGTTCATTAACATTGCTCTGGAGATCTCAGGCAAAGTTTATTGTTAAAATGAATGTTGTCTACTTGAGTACTGCTATTTCCCATTTGTTAGTTATCAATGATGATATTTACCTGAAGCTCATTATGTTCAGTCTGTGATTTACTGTTACAAAGCTGTAATTTAAGCAGACTCAAAGGTTTCTTTTGCAGCTGCAAATTGATGATGTTGACATATTTTAGGTATTCACTGGTAGGTGTTTTTAATGATTCCCTTTGGTTTCATCAGGAGGACAAAAATAGTAAAATCTTCAGCTGATGAAACACTCTTGTCAGAGCTTCAGCCACAGGAAATGAGCAACAAAACACCATTTTTCAAGGGTGGCAAAGTCCACTGTCTCTATCACACCACCTTTTTAATATATGCTAAGTCTATGGTCACAGAAATGCTGAGAAATACGCTTTTAATAACTGCCAGAGTACAAATAGAAAATAGTGGTACTGATTTTCTATGTAGAACAACAGCTGAAGAATTGCATAGTGGGCAGTAGAAATAAATGAGTTTGAACTCTTTCTCTTAACTCCCATCCAAGTCTAGGATAAGCACATTTTCTGCTAATAAGGCTGCAGTGTGTCAACTTAACAAGGTAAGAAAGGAAAAAGAAAACAATATTTGAAAACTAAGTAGCTATTTCTTAATTTTTTTTAATTTCATGTGACAAATTAAGTCCCAATTATGGTAAAGATTACAACGACAAAACAAAGTGGTAAAAATCTGACATTTTATATATGGCCTTATGTTTTTTTTTTCTTTTAGCTTTCATTGTTTCTGTATGCTATAATTTTTTATTATTTGATCCATTTGTTAACCAAACAAATGTACCTGCCACACGCGTCTTTTCTTGCGCCACTTCAGGAACCATGTCTAATTAAATGACTTGCAAAGAATCGTGCAGCAAGCAAATGGAGCCTAAGGAAATCCAAAACTGGCCTACAAGATAAAGTTCATTAACAGTCAGTACCTTAATCCTCTACTTTACCTGCCATGATTTCCATTGTCCTCATGAAAATGGGAAGAAAGCCAGTAAGTCAGATAGTGATGCAGCTGCATGTGATTTGATACAGACAAATATCAAAACATGCCACTTCGACTTAAAGTAGTTCTGATATTACAAAAAATGCAGCTGCACTAGAAAGAAACATTGTCTCAATGGCTTACTAATTGTAATCAGCTATACTAATATTATTGAGCTAAAATTCTGAACATTATGCCACAGATATTCTCTACAATCCTTTGCTAATGTAATTAACTTGAAAATGAGAAGCCAAGAAAAAGTATTTTGTTTAACATGAGCAGCCCTTTGCTATGTAAGCTTCATTGGCTCTATACCTTCTGAACTATGATATTTGTGCTTTTGATACTTACTAAATAATAAGGCATATTGCAAATACTAGATATGAGTGCATGGATCTCTGAAACAAAATAAGTAAAGCAAAATATTATTTCCAAAGCCAGCTTATTATGTTCGTGCTTTGCATGTCCTGAATCACATGCTGTAGCCTTAAGAAAAGTAACAATATTATCAATATAAACCTGTTATATATTTAAAGCCAGCCCAGTCCAAACTGGCACCGAAGCTTTAAGAAATATTCCAGCAAGGCAAATATTATTGCTGTACAATACAAAGTGAGAGACAGTGCTATACTATTAAATATGACCATCATGAGGAAAAAATAGGGAACAGTATGAAAAGTCTAACTTTACTGCAGAAGTTATTCATTTTTGATAGTGTCAGCTCTAATAAAATCCAATATTTGGATTTAATGTTAGAAATTCAGTTACCTGCTTTACTGCCTTTCTGCAGCTAATGCATAATCAATCTGTGAACTCCTCCTAATATGTGAAGTTCCTTTTGTTGCCCTCTTTATTCACACCTAACATCATTGCTTGACTCTTCTAATATTGCACTTAAAGAATTTCAGTTGTCTCACTCTTTTCCTCTTTCATTGATTTTTTGTGACCTGTTTCCATTTCTTGTTGATGTTCTAGTACTGTAAATGTATTGTCTAAGACACAGTGGATTGGTATAAGTGTTAATTTATTTGTCTAACAGACACAGTGTCCAAGGTTTCACTCTTGATATTCATTTACTGACTATATGGAGTTTCCCTTGTCTCTGTGGTGTTCTACCCACATTCCAAAAGCATGCTGGGTGTTTATGCCTTAAGGATGCAAGATACTGGGTTAAAACCCAGCCCTCTTAATTGAACTTGAAAGGTATGCCAACAAATAGCACTCAAAATATAATGGATATGAGATTAGTAGCACAGTGTTTGGTGGTACCTATCGGGGGAAGAGTTGTACAGATCAAGTGGTTTAGGCATCAGCTGTGTACAGTATCTTCCTTGATAGGAGAACATGGACCACAGACTGCAAGTTGTATCAGGGTTATCGACTTGGTGCTATAAAAATTGTCTCTAGTTAAGTTGGTTGTATTTGACTAATGTTGCAAAAAAAGGAGGGGGGTATTTGCTGGTGCTAAATGAGTTGAGGACCTGCTTACTCCAGGTCATCATGATAATTTTGGGAAGGGTATGTGCATTCCTACTGGCCAATGTGTGCATTTCATAAAGTCCAACATCCATTGGTCAGTAATCTACTATCTATATGGTGTCCAGTTGCTCTGGAATAGCTCCGTTGAGCAAAAGCTGGATGTAAAACCAAACAACCTGCCATAAACAAACCAAGGATTGCTATACTGAATATAGGTTCACTGACAGAACACAGTTTGGAAGTGGATAACATGATGATAAGGAGGAGTTTGGATATTCTATGTCTCCATGAGATAGGGAGAGGGATAGAGCAGCACAATATCTTGGCTTGTTATCCAGAGTCAAATACTCAAAGGGAAGACATACTAGAAATGGTGTGAGCATCGTGGTGAGAAACAGTTCTTCTGAAGACAGGAAGGGATGTCATCAGAATCACGGACATGCATGTGTAAGACTCAAGTGTAAAGATAGAGCAGTTTATGTGAGTTCAGCATATGCTCCACAGCAGGACTGTGATGGTAAGCCTAAGAGGGCATTCTTGCAGTAGTCACTGTTTCTCCTCAATAAAGCAGAAATTGTTAGTTTGCCTTGTTAATGGGGTTGGAGGGGTTGAATGCTCATATTGAGACAAACAGGGTCAGCTATGAAGACTGCGATGGTCCACTTAGATGCAGTAACAGGAAAACTAAAGGACAGATCAATCTAGATTTCTGTCAAGCAAATAGCTTAATGGTGGCCAGTGTATGGTTCACTATGAAAGCCAGTCACAAGATCACATATTAGAGTGGTCAGCATACAACTCAGGTAGACATCCTCCTAGTAAGGAAAGGGCACTGGTGAAATATTACAGATTGCCAAGTAATCTCCATTGAAACTGTGAGCCCACTGGTAGCCACAATCTTCTGCAAGCAGTGGTAGGAGAAGGCTCTAAGGTCAACAGAGGCTAAGCTGAAGTCCTCAGAATTGCTTGCTGTAAAAACACAAGAGCTCAAGAAAATACTCAGGTGTCCAGCCTCTCAAAACAGGAGAACGGTGTAGCTAAAGAAGAATATCATCACCTCAAAACAGTATGTGTGAAGATAATAGAGCAGATAACCAGCCAAGCCAAGTATGGCAATTTGGTATATAAGGAAAGTTGGTGGTGGAATGCAGAAGTCCAGAAAGTTATCAAAAGAAAGAAGGAATTGAAGAAGACATGGAGGATTGGAAAGATGGACTAGGCTAGAAAGGAGTACTGGCTGGCTAACAAAGAGGAAAAGAGAGTACTCACAATGGCAAAGAACAAGACATCCTTGAAACTTTGCCTTCTTAGGTAAAGTGATTTAGTAGTGGAACAAAGAAGCTATATCAGCTTGCAAGTCAATGGCAAAAAAGATAAAGAAGATAGTCATCAGATACTACTATAGGGGATGCCAGTAATAATCTGCTCACCAGTCCACAGGACATCAGAAGCAGATGGAGGAAATATTTCAGGAAGCTTCTGAATGGAGAAAATCCCACAGAGGATGCCCCATGCATAGTTTGCAATGAAAGAAGAAAAAGAAACCTGTGTAGAAGAAGTATGAAGAGAACCAAAGAAAATGGAGTCAGAAAAAACAAGAGGCTCAGATCAAGATTTTGTTTGCATTGTGGGAAAATTAACTCCTGAGGGTATTCATTGCAACACGGTAAGAATGAAAGAAAGCATTTCAGTGCCTATGTACAAGAACAAAAAGGACATCCACAACTCTGGCAGTAGAGAGGTATTGAATTTTCTGTCACACTGCATAAAAGTGGTATAGAGGATAATTTTTTAAACAGATATGCAGAGTAGTAGAAAATAAGATTGGAGGTGAGCAGTAAAGAATCAGGTAAGGATACAGTATGCATGATCTGGTGTTTGCAGTGAGATAAATAGTGGAAATGATGTTAGAGATAAAGAAAGAATCCAAATAGGCATTTATAGACTTGTAGAAAACATATGACAAGGTCCCAAGAAAGCTGATTTGGGTATTCCTCAGATGGCTCAATATCCTGGAAACACTAAAAGAATTATTGCAGGCTCTGTGCAGGGATCCAATGACATAAGTAGGATTAGTGTTTGGACTTACAGAGGGATTCCAAATAGGCATGGATGTGTATAAGGGTACAGCTCTGAGCCTATTCTTGCTCATGTGGTCCAGTGATGGACTACATTAGAAAACAGGTCAGAGGAGGTAAAGCAATACAACTGCTGTATGCAGATTGTTTGGCACTGCAAACAGACTCAAAATGGGAACTTACACAAATAATATGGACTGGAATCCAAAACTGAAGGCACATGAAATGACCTGAATACTGACAAGACAGTGACCATGGCAACTAGTGGCAGAAATCAGAAGAAACTAAAAACTGAGACAGAAAGGAAAATTGTGGAACAGGTTAACAGCTTCAGATATCTGGGGGTGAGATGAAGGACAAGTAAAGTCTGAATGAGGGGGTCAAAGCTAGAATCAGCCAAGTAGCACAAAGTGTCAGGGGACATGTTTGACAGAAAAATGCCAAATAAGCTTGAAAAGTAAGGGGTACAAAGCAGTGTTGTGACCAGTGCTAATATATGGCACATGAAGACGGTAAGAGGAGATGAGGGCCTCCAACCAAGAGATGGACTGTGTGAGAGAAGGCCTCCAATAGTCAGACTTGCAGTCCAAGAGATGATGACAGTTGAATGGACACCCCAACCACATGCAAAATGGAAAAAAGGGGATTGATGATGATGATGGTGATGACCATAAATGCATTGCCTAATTAAAATGAATTTTAATTAGTTAATGAATTTCCTAATCAACTTTTTTACTGGCTTGTGTTTTGTTAACTGGGTTAACCCCATAGGAGAGTGGCCATTTCCAGAGAGGGGCTAAAGAGAAGCCTCTAAAAGAAAAAAGAAGTATAAAACTATATAATAAAATGAATCAAACAAATGTGCTAGTGTCATGTAATCATTTAGATATGTTGATGGCTCTAGTACCTGTTCCACATTTTAATGCATCATAGAAAGTATGTAAAGATACAACATAGTAACAACAGAAACATCTCTAATAAGTTGAAATACTGTATAGATAAGTAATAGTAAACTTAGATTATAGCTAATTATATTTTGATGAGTGTTCTTATTTACATATAGATATATTAATATTGGAACTCAAGTACCATGAAAAAAAGTGTTTGCATAAGCGATATGTGTTGGCAGAAGTTAAAGGAGAAATTAGACAGGTGGAAAAGTGGTGTGGGTGAACTACCGGTTGATAGAAAATAAGATGAGCTAAACTTTAAGATAAATGGGAGCAGGTAAATGCTAGGTGTGGAAACTGCTTACTTTTTAATGTTTCTCTTTATTTTTTACAAGAAATAGAAGTGTTAGAATTTACGAAGCATATTTTAGCTAATGTTCTAAAGGTAGTAAAGTTAGAGGTCTATATCACATAATCGAAATTCCAAAATATCGAACACCATAAGCTCAAACTTGGAATTTCGAAATGTGATAACATCGAACACTCAGAATTGTGAATTTTTTTCCAGGGAAAAAAATTGCTGTTCCTGAGAAACATACACACAACACAAGCACACCAAAATAAATAATCCACACACATACACTTAACAAAACCCTACTTCTAAACTACCACTAAACCGTACATACATTCCTATCTATCCACTAACCTTAACCTGCACCCTAACCCTAAGGTCCGCAACTATCGCACACTTACCTTAAGGAGCTATACATGAACAAACTAAATAATATACACACATACACTTAACAAAACCCTACTTCTAACCCTACACTAAACCGTACATACATTCCTATCTATCCACTAACCTTAACCCGCACCCTCACCCTAAGGTCCGTAACTATTACACCACAGTAGAGGAAATAGCAAAGCCATGAAACGGCCCACCAAAATCTTGCCCTAGGTAAGAATTCGATGTTCCGTGGCTTTGCTATTTTCAGCCTTCAGTGTAGTGGTGTCGATATTATAACATTTGAAGTTTTGCAACTTTGGTGTTATAATATAGACCCTAAAGTTAGGTATGACTCAGAGTTAGTTTGGCAGATTGTTCCATTAAGTTGAAACGATGAGACTAGGTGCCCTGTCTTTCATCTCTGAGATGGATCTGTTTATACTTAGGTAATAATATTGGTTGTTTAAGCAAAGTTGTCAGTGTTGGTGTGCCATTTTAGAAGATTATGCAGGGCTAGGAAAAGTAAGGTGTCTACCAATTTGTTGACAAAATTTGTTTACAGGAACTCAATTTTTTTTCTATGATCTCCAGATTAATTGTTGTAATATTATGTGATGTTGGGTATTTAGATGTTGACCAGATGCAAATTTTGTAATTTTATTGTAGGTAGATGTCATTTTAGGCAGTACCAGCTTTTGGGGTTATCCAGCGACTATAATGGGAAGGGATGATAATTCCTTACATCCTGAAGTTCATTATCTATAAATGATGTATTATATTCCTAATAAGATATGATAAATAATCCCTGGGATTCAATAGCAAAACTGGTTAACTCAGAGCAAAGAAATTTGGTGGGATTGCACAGAATGCCACAGTGATTACCAGGGCTTAACATATAAGATATGTATTTGTTCCAAACACAGTACAGGACAGTGTATACAGTGCAGAGCATTGTCAAATCCTATTTCAGGCATTCTGCACAGAAGCTATGTAAATTATCTGTATGGGTGCATAAACTGCCATGTAAAATAAACAGTCAGGAAAAGTGTGTGTATTGAATAGGGACATGCAGATGAATTGTAGGAATGAAAACAGGGAAAGAGGACAGCTGAAACAACCTAATGTACAGCAGCTGAGGGCATGTCAATCGAAGACAGTTGTAGCAGGAACACTAATCATATATTAGTATGGTACAGTAGACTGCACAGTGAAATGTGTATTATGTGACTGTCACACAAGGTGGCATAACAATGGAGAAGATGTGTGTGTTAGATAAACATCCTTACATGATCAAGGCAGAGGACATCTATCAGGGATGTTATATACAATTGGGATAGGGTGCATATTGTAAGCTGTGCAAACTGATTTGCCTGAATATGAGTGTAATCTCAGCCGAGGTCTGCTTCAAGTGGGACACAGGTACAGGCTCATGGACAGCAGTAAAAGAAGCATGCACAATCATGGACAATATCAGAATAATACCACCAGTAATCCCATGTCTCTGACATAACATATGTAATTCTGAGTGATGAGAGATGGGTCTGCACAAACACATTTGTACAACTATTATGACATGTCAGCATTCTATGAGGGTAATCATGCACACCATCCTGACACTGTAACATCTGCTGGACGTGTTATGAGGGACACTGCTATACCTGTATGTTGCATGGTATATATATATATATATATATATATATATATATATATATATATATATATATATATATATATATATATATGGCACAAGCCACACTGTCACAAATGTAGTCCATACCATAAATGTTATACTGTGGGCATCTCCACGACAGGTATCACATATGCATCTAGTTTAACACATTGATGGGGGTTCTGTACCATCAGACAGTAATGTTTATGCAAGAAAAAGAATACCTAGGTATGGCCAATAAGATATGTGACAGCTCACTGTGGCAAACGTGGTACACATCAGTTACACATTACTGGAAGATGTGTAGGGAGGAACGTAAAGAAGGGTGCATTGTACTCTGTTATTGGTGTGATGAAGGCTGTGAACTATAAGGCGTTATGGCTTTTGATATGGATGTCCTTCACATACTCAGTAGTCATGTTACATAGAAAGACGTAGTCAGCACTCTGGCCACATGCTGGTGGTTATTCCACATACCATCTACTAAAGGACACATGTCACATACCACTTGATCTGCTTATATGGTGTGATGTCTACATTATCCTTGGGTTGTGCATTTGTTTTCATGATGTAATAAATCCACCCACATGTTTGTTTCATTGCAGATGTTGTCATGGCTGTGGCAGCAGTCTTTAGTTGTGTTGATGCTGTTTGTGTTATACTAATATCACAGTTGGAGTCAATGATTGCCGACAATCTGCAGTCCTTCAGACAGCTATTTGGACACAGGATGTATATGACACTATGACATCTGTGACTTAAATAATGGACAGTAAAGGGCCTAGCAGACAGCCCTGATTTACAGACCTGATCACTGGACCTATGATATAGGTCACCTCACACATTTTAACATATTTATATGCCACACATATGCTGCACTGGTCTAACCACTTGGTGATATAGGTGTTTATGGCCACATCTGACAGTGTTGATTGAATACCTCAGTGTGGATTTGTGTCAAATGTTCTGGCCTTGTCAAGTTCAACATGTTGATAGTGTTGTCATCATGCATGCCCTCAGTGACCTCTTTGAGGAAATCTAACAGATGTAACAGACATTATGTAGTATTAACAACTCATACAGGTCTGTTGCACACAGCTGGAATATTACCAGTGTCCATTTAGATAAGGTCCATGATGGCATGTCAGGCTACCTCACAGATGAGTACAGTCAGAATGTGTCTGTCTATACATGCATGCATCAGGTGCCTCCCCCAAACTCAGATAGAGGCATGCTGATGTACACCTTTCTATGGGAACATAGTCTGTGTGGAGGGTGTGTTGAAGTATGCATTCAACTGTGTCAGGAATGTGTATGTGATGAGTCACACTGTAGGCAATCTGTGATGTTGTCAGAGCCTATTGATTCTTCCCATGTTGGTATCATTGAGAAACTCTCCCAGCTGGGGACTAATCCTTGCATCACTAGATGGATAACCAATTGGCTCACTGACAGAACACATACTGTGAAAGTTGGTGAATCAGCCTGTACTAGTAGAGCTTTCACCATTGGCATACCCCAGGGATCTGTATTTGACCCTTTACTGTTTGGAATCTTTTTCTTGACAGTTCAAGCTAAAGTCTACTGCCTTTGGCTTACCAAGTTTGCTGATGCTTGCATATTGGGTGCAATCACTGAGTCCACCAATGATGATAACATACTACAGTAGGGGCAAACACACACAAATGATTGGTGGCAAAGCCACATGGTCTACAAATAAAATAAAAAAAATATGTCTTTATTTTGGCCTTCTGCAAAGTGGAATTTCCTGCTAATTACAGCATTGACAACACTCCCCCATTCTGAAACCCAGTAATGCAGGACTTGGGAACACATATAAATAGCAATTTGAACTTTGACCATGAAGTGCCCACAGTGGTATGGAAAGGCTACATTGTGCACATCATAAGTCATGGCATCGTATTGAAATCTGAGGATTATGTAACAGCTCTTTACTTGAACCTCATCAGAACACTAACAGAGTATAACACTCCCTTTTGCATGTGCCTCACAAGACACATGTAGCAGCTGGAGGTACCACAGCAGTTTCTCACCAAGAAAACACAGGGCCTACAAACCATGCCATGACTTATGTGGATAGACTGAAAGCCCATTCACTGTAATCTGTATTGTATAGGATGAGGTGACTTCTGCCTAGCCTCCATGCCAGTTTGTAACCCTGCTCTGGTAGGAATAATGCACATTGTAACAAAAGGAGATACTGACAGCCCAACTATCTGGAATTTTCTAAATAATTATATGTTATTTGTGAATACTAATATGATTTATATAGAAATGTGACAGAAGGAGATACTGCCATCTCAGTTATCTGGAATTTTGTAACTGGCTGTGTGTCATTTGTGAATATCAACATTATTCATATGCCTGTGTTACATATGCATTAGAGATGTATGTCATATTATACAGACATGTGCTGAAGATATATTTTGTAATGTATTGAGCAGAAATGTATATACACTATTATAATTGTTTAGATGTATATATTTTAACAGTAGGAACTGAAACATAGAAGGTTAACTTGTAAAACTTCAGACAAATAGTTGATATTAAATTATTTTATAACTACGCCACAAAAGATGGTTTTGATGAAGCAAGGAGACAGGATGTCTAAAACTAGGGAGCCTTCTGTATAGTCTTGTAAGTGTTTTACTGTTTTATGTCTTCCAGCAGCTGCAAAGATCTAAGGGCTATGTATTTTTCACAGGTAAATGCTAAAGGATGGCAATTTCTAGCAATGGGGGTTTAGTTTGGGAACTAAAGCCAGATGACAAGAAGTGATGACATATTGCAAGCTAACCGGCAGTAACATTTGAGATATTAATTTAAGAACTCCCTGAGAGAGACAGAGCATTTTGTATTTTGTCTTTGGCCTAACAGCATCAGCTGGGAGACCCACTTACCACATCTGTCTTGTCTAGCTCTGTAAGTAAGTTATCTAAGGTACAGTAATTTCTTTTAGATTCAGACAGGAATATAATGAAGTATAGCTTAGATGTTTTCTCTATTTATTTGAGACTGTCCTGCAATGTTGTTTTAAATATTTCCTGTGATTATGAACTCTGATGTAACTGTGATTATTTACTGAATATTTTATTGTTCTTTTATTATTTATTACTAAATATATTTAAACCTTTAATTGTGGCTGAGTTTTGTGAGACATATTTAAGCTCTGAGAGTACTTGCATATTTATTTGGTGACACTGTGGGCCACTCCTAATAACCTTGCTCTTGGTCGAACTACCATTTGATTTAATAGTAACATTACACAGTAAGACTGGTCACCCTTTGTTAAGCACCTTAAAGTAGCTGATACAGAGTAGGCTAGGAGCAGTAATAATTACCTTATATTTTCTGGGCAAAAGAGGGCATAGCTAGTAAACCTGTGCCAGCCTTTCCCAGGTGTGTGTGTTTGTATAAATCAAATCTCAAAGAGTGCATTTGTCAGCTACTTGGGCAGGGCATGAAGCACTGGTTGGACAGAGAGGGTGCTGGAGGTCTTGGCTTGGCCACTCAGCTGAGATCTCAACTCTATAGCTGTGCCAGTGGGGGGGGTCTTACTGGGGTTCTGGAGAAAGAATGAGAAACCAGACCCAGACTGAGTGTGGTCTCTGTGTGCTCTTAATGGAAATTGCACTTTACTGTTTGTGTACTTTCATCCTCCCAGTGTGTATGTCCCCCACTGTTGCCAGTACATCCCCCACTGTTGCCAGTGGTGAGGACTGAGGCTCCTTAATTACTGGGCCAGTGGTGGGGCATCACATATTAATTGCTGGGCAGTGGTTGGATATCCACATCACATAATTGGGGGCCAGTGGTGGGATATCCACATATTAGGATTCAGTGGTGTGGATATTGAACTCTTGTAGCCTGTAAACAGTGGTCACTCAGGAAGGTGTTTGTACTCTCAATCAGCTACACAATGAACATTCAGAGTTTCATATCACAATAGTTTTATTATTTGGTAAGCTTAGTCAGGGAGAACAAGCAAGGATGTCAGCAGAGGAGTATGGCGAGCTGACAAGAAGTCAGCTAAGATTTCCTAAGACAAAGGACTGGTGCATGCCAACCTGACTAAAGCAGAGATGATTGCAGCTTAAGTCACAGCTGCATCACACACCCAATGATCAGGAGGACAATCAGACTGGCCATGGGGGAGGTACAACTCTCAGAAAATGGACAGTTCAACCTTTCCACAGAGGACTTAAATATCTATCTGGAGTTAAATAGACTTTAATTTGTGGCCAAATGTATGGAAATAGAATCAGCAGAGAGACTGAGATGTCTGGAGGCTGCAGAACATGACAAACTGCAATGTCTAGAAGCTGAGGAGAATGAGAGGCAGAGGCAGCATGAGAAGGAGATGCTGACTCTTCGCCAGTGTCATGGCAGTAATGGGGACGGGAGTAACCAAACCCCAGAAGCAACAAAGGTCAGTAAATTTCTTCCACAATTTACAGAGGGGGATAATTTTGACAGTTTTATTCATATGTTTGAAAGGGTATGTAAAACGTATAATGTTGACTAAGGGCTCTGGGTACGGTTCCTGACCCCCTTACTCCATGGTAAAGCTGTAACTGCTATTTTTAAATTGTCTGATACTGATTGCTTAAATTACAATACTGATAAAAATTGTCTTTTAGAATGTTTTAAGTTTAACACCTGAAGCTTATAGAAAAATGTTTCATGAGCATAGACGTAAGGGAGATGAAAGTGTGTGTGAATATATTGCTGAGTTAAGCACTTATTTTCACAGGTGGGTGAGTGGGTGTCAAGTCACCACTTTTGAAGGGCTGGCAGTCCTTTTGTAGATGAGAACAAGCCCTTAGCACTTTGCCTATGAAGACGAGAATCTGGTCAGTAGACAGGCAATGCAATACTGCAGATGAGATGGTAAAGAAGGGAGACCTCTACCTAGCAAGCAGGGGATCACTACACAGGAAAGGGATACCCAATGTTGGTCATGGGTCTAAGGGAACCCATGGTCATCATCATCATCATCTTCTTTTGGCTGTTCCTGTTAGGGGTCACCACAGCAAATCATCTGTTTCCATTTCTTCCTGTCCTCTGCATCTTGCTCTGTCA
This sequence comes from Protopterus annectens, assembly GCF_019279795.1. Taxonomy (NCBI): domain Eukaryota; kingdom Metazoa; phylum Chordata; order Ceratodontiformes; family Protopteridae; genus Protopterus; species Protopterus annectens. The sequence goes on from NC_056732.1 coordinate 62,001,176, forward strand.
CACCAACCACCTGCATGTCCTCTCTCACCACATCCATAAACCTTATCTTAGGCCTTCCTCTAACCATCCCAACAGAGTCTGCCAGTAACAGGGGAAGCCGCAAGTCCAGGTACATATCCAGGACCAAGAGTTAAATGTTTTAAATGCAACCAATGGGACCATGTAGCATATAGATATCCATGGAGGCAAGGTGGGACAAAAGGTGGGAGAGCCAGTAAGTGAAAATGACAGAATGCCAGCAGTAACTTGTCTGGAGACAAACTATCACCAAACTATCACAAGAGGTTATATCCTATCTTAGTAAATGGGAAACAGGTCACTGCCAAGAGAGAAACAGCCTCTGACCTAACCATTGTGAAACCTGCAATGGTTAAATAGGTGTACTACTTGCTTGGGCAGTATAGTCCAGTCAGAGCTTTAGGAGGGACCCCATTCCAAATACCTTTGTTATGGTTCACCTTGACTGGGAGGGTGGAAAAGGAAGCAAGCAAGTAGGTGTGTGTGAGGCTATCCCTGCAGATGTCCTGATAGGGAATGATTTTGATAATGCAGTAACTTGTGTGCATGCAGTGACATGCAGTCAGGCTTGGAGACAAGCATGCTGGTCTGGTAGCCTTGGGGGGTGGGGCTAGACAGACTGCATACTTGAAGCCAGGACTGGTGTGTTGCTTACTTCAGGGAGGGAGCTTCCCTGTAACAGTGAGACTGAAGGTGAGCCAGAGCTGCTTGTGGGTACTGATGTTCCCTTGGACAGAGTGAGTGCAAGGGTAGAGGTGAGTAGTAGTACCCAGGCTTATAGTAAGGCACCACTGTCAGAGGATTCCAGACGTCCTGTGAAAGGGGAGCTAGGAAGAGTTACCAAGAGAGATCTGAGACAGGCTCAGCTCTCAGAACCTACATTACAAGGCCTGAAGGAGATAGACAGGGAGGCACCTGATTCTCAAGGGAAGGGGGATCTGTATACTGGGACAAAGGGTTACTGTATAGAGAGTGGACTCCTGAAGGAGGGCTATAGTATGAGAGAATACAGCAGTTGGTAGTACCCAGATTCTACTGTCTGGCCATAGATATTCTCTTTGCAGGTCATATGGACATAAAGTGTACAAAGAGACATATTATGCTGAACCTTTATTGACCTGGGATTTCCAGAGATGTAACAAGGGACTGCAGGATCTGTGAGTAATGCCAAAAGGTAGGCAAGACAGGAGACAAGGTGAAAGCTCATTTGATGCTTTTGCCTGTGACTGAGGAGCAGTTTCAGAGGGTAGCTGTGGGTATTGTGGGACCTCTGAGTACCCCAGGTTCCACAGGGTAAAATTATATCCTAGTACTAGTAGATTATGCGATCAGATACCCTGAAGCAGTGGTTCTGTCCTCCAGTGAGCCAGAAAAGGTGGCAAATGCTTTGTTAGAGATTTTCATTCGGGTAGGCCCAAATGAAATAGTCACCGACAGAGGTGCCAATTTCATGTTAGACCTGCTGGCTTGTCTGTGGGAGCACTGTGGGGTGAAGCACCTAAAGACCAACCCTACCATCCCTAGACTAATGGTCTGGTTGAGAGGCATTTGCAGGCCAGTTTAAGAGGGAGTAGGACAAATATTTGCCTCACCTGTTGTTTGCTTACAGGTAGGTGCCCCAGGAATCTACAGGTTTTTCACCTTTTGAGTTGCTCTATGGGTGTAGGGTGAGGGGACCTCTAGATATGATTTGTGATGAGTGGGAGGGTGAGTGTGAATCCCACAAGGAGTCTGTTGTGTCATATGTCCTGAACCTCAGGACATGGATCAGAGAACTCATGGGCTTGGTCCAGGAGAACCTAGCAGAAGCCCAACAGCAGAAAAAGGTCTGGTATAACAGGAATGCTTGAGCTAGAGAGTAAGCTGTAGGGCAGCAGGTTATGCTTCTTATTCCTGTCAGACACAACAAGCTGCAGGCAGCTTGGGAGGGACCCTACAACATGCTAAGGAAGATCAGTGATGTTAACTACATGGTAGAACTGCTAGGCAGGTGGAAGGGGCACAAACTGTACCATGTTAACATGATGAAACCTTACCATAATAGGGAGGCCCTGGTGCTAAGTATTTGTAGTAAGAGGCAGGAGAAGTCTGAGGGGGATCTATGGCCACAGGGAGCCAGCTAGCAAAGTCCTAAATTACTATAGTGGAGCCTAGGAATGCAGGCATATAATAAGACAGTGCAGCACTGGAGTCAGAAATGCAAAAGCAGCTGGAATCTTAAGACAGGGTATGGGGTAATGTATTCTCAGAGAGGCTCTGCCCTCTCAAGCAGTGCTTCTCAAGGGTCACTTGAAAATCTAGCTTGAATCTTTGGGGGAATGTAACATAAGGGGATACTGCCAGATCAGCTATCTGAAATTTTGTAAGTGGCTGTGTGTCATTTGTAAATATCAACATGACCCATATGCCTGTGTTACAAATGCATTAGAACTGTGCGCCATATTGTACAGACGTGTGCTGAAGATATATTTTGTAAAGTACTGTGCAGAAATGTATATACACTATTGTAACTGTTTAGATGTATATATTTTAACAGTGTGAACTGGAACATAGAAGGTTAACTTGCCAAACTTCAGAAAAATAGTTGGAATTAAATTATTTTATAACTGTGCCATAAAGGATGGTTTCAGTGCAGCAAGGAGACAGGATGTCTAAAACTAGGGAGCCTTCTGCATTGTCTTGTAAGTGTTTTATTGTTTTACATCTTCCAGCAACTGCAAAGATCTAAGGGCTATGTATTTTTCACAGGTAAATGATAAAGGCTGGCATTTTCTAGCAATGGGGGTTTAGCTTGGGAACTAAAATCAGACGACAAGACATAATGCCACCCTGCAAGCTAACCCAGCAGTAACATTTGAGATATTAATTTAAGAACTCTCTGAGAGAAACAGAGCATTTTGTATTTTGTCTTTGACCTGACAGCATCAGCTGGAAGACCCAACTCCCCACATCTGTCTTGCCTGGCTCTGTAAGAAAGTTAACTAGGGTACAGTAATTTCTCTTAGATTCAGACAGGAATATAGTGAACTATAGCTTAGAAGTTTTCTTTATTTATTTGAGACTGTGCTGCAATATTGTTTTGATTATTTCATGTGATTTTGAACTCTGATGTTACTGTGATTATTTACTGAGTATTTTCTTGTTCTTTTATTATTTATTATTAAATATATTGAAACTTTTAATTGTGACTGATATATTTGAGACATGTTTAAGCTCTGAGAGTACTTGCATATTTATTTTATGACATGGTGGGCCACTCCTAATAGCCTGGCTCTTGGTCAAACTACCATTTGGTTTACTAGTGACATTACACAGTAAGATTGAACACCCTTTGTTAAGGGCCTTAAAGTAGCTGATAAAGAGTCATCAGGTGGCAGTAATAACTACCTTATAGTATGGGCAAAAGAGGGCATAGCTAGGAAACCTGTGCCAGCCTTTCCCAGGTGTGTGTGTTTGTGTATACGTCAAATCTCAAAGAGATGTGTGCGACAGCTACTTGGACAGGGGCACAAAGCACTGGTTGGACAGAGAGGGTGCTGGAAGTCTTGGCTTGGCCACTCAGCTGAGATATCAACTCTATAACTGTGACAGTGAGGAGTCTTATTGGGGATCTGGAGAAAGAGTAAGAAACCAGCCCCAGACTGACTGTGGTCTCTGCATGCTCTTAAGGGAAATTGCACTTTATTGTGTGTGTACTTGTCATCCTCCAATTGTGTATGTCCCCCACTGTTGCCAGTGGTGAGGACTGAGGCTCCAAGATTACTAGGCTAGTGGTGAGGTGTCACACACATCCACAAATCAGATATAGCTGATGACATCAGCAGTGTCTGGTGAAGAGAATATGGTAATAGTAGTGTCCCACATGCTGGTGTAAAAGACTCTCTCTAATGTCAAGCAAGTGCACAAACACATGCACACACACATGCATACCCCAGCTGACTGCAGTGAGGGCCAACCCCCTACCTAAGTACATAGACTACAGAGTTCAATACTTTATACAAACTCCAAGGCACAAGTCTGACTTTTACATAGCTGCAGGGGAAACTTATAGTGGATGACATCAGCACTGAATGTTGGAGAGAAGATGTTGGGAGGCCTGCTTGAAATGGATATGTAGGCATGTTCAGCTGTGAAGATAGTCCTAATTCTGCAAGTTACCAGATTGATGTGCATCACATATCACATAACATTTGTAACACATGCCTCCATTGTAAATTTCTGACATATTCTTAGATAGGGCTTTCATTTTGTTATGTTTCCACATGTCATGAAGAGTAAATGGACGCTAAACAGCACTAATACATGCTAATATTTACTTTGCATAGAGCAACAGTGAAGAGTGGGCTTGCGCAATGGTAGGCAAAGCGTTTATGCATACGAGATACACATTTCCATTAGTTTCCCTGTTTGTGCATAGTTAAGCAGTGCATAAACACAAGGATCCTTGCTAAAATTCTGAGAGTTTGTATTCAGTGCATGAAACACACCTGCTGCTTAACTGACTCTGTGGCAGCAGGTGTAAATACATTAACAAATTTATTTTTGAGCCCAGATGATACTGGGTTCAAATCCAGGTGTATCTAATACTTTTAAATAAACACTGATGCTACAATGACATTATTCTTTATAGTACATTCAGCATGGTTAAACAACATTGTGATGAGATAACCGCAGCATTGCAGAGCCGCTTGCCATCCCTTGGCGTTCATGCACAATGCCAAACTCCACATAAACATATAGGTCAAAAAGTGAAGGGATTCATTCCTTTTTTTGGTACTTATGTGTGTTGTGTCTGATTTGATTTTTTGATAAGATTATAGGTGTTAAAATGGGGTAGAGCGGAAAGTGATGGAATAGGGAGCAAGCAGGGGGAAGAACAAAGTGAAGGCAATACAGGAATGTACAGGAGGGAGGCAGGAAAGAATTGTAGCTATCCATTTCATCAACAGTATAACCTAAAAGTATGAGCAGAATATTAGCTGAATTTGGACTGTCACCTCCAGAAAGAGGGATGACCATAATTCAATCATGTTGTGTAGCCAATTGGACTAAATCAAATGTGTCAAGAAGACGCATGCTCAAAATGGAGAGCTGTGTATGGGATGATATTTTTTGTGGGATACATGCCCATTTTTTTTAATTCAATAAGTGAGAAATGTGAGTATAGGACACTGATATTTCTGGATCAGGTAAGTTGAGTAGGTCAGGAAGCAAATGCAAGCAAAGAAGACAAACAAGGCAAGACACAGGGATGGTGAGGGACACAAAAGGTTGGGGGACACCATGACTGAGGTAAGGGAGGGGGCAGAACAGGCTCATGCCCATCAGACAAGTAAACAGTGAGAATCTAGTTCTCACCTACTGGACTGTCATCTTTGTCCCCTTACTCCAAGGGTGCTAGAGTGCTTGACATCTTCTCCTTCTATGGACCATGAGGGAAAGAAGCCTTTCCATCCAGTGTAGGCATACTCCAATGGTGCAATGCACAACCCTGACATCTCCTGGTGGGTGAAGAAATCCCCACCTCTGCCACTACTCCCAGAGGGTACCACAGCACCAGCTGCCAGGGTAGTACTCTCTTAGGGCACAGGTTGTACATGGGCAGCAGAGGCAGTGCTGCCAGGTTGGGTCTCAGATGTACTGGGCGTTGGTGCTAGAGCCGGTGGAGAGGGGGCAGGCTGATTCACTGGGGCTGGCCTATCTCGCTTTGCTGTGACACATTTAGGGATTTGTTACAGGTGGAAGACATGGAGACATTTTGAGAACACATAATAGAAAATAAAAAAAAGATATAAGAGATGGGGTGAGCGAAAATTACAGATAAAATTAGTACCATCATATGTGACATATAATGCAGTATCATAATTATACAACCATTTTATCTGAACTATTACATTGAATTATACGCCCTCTCAATTACAAACTATAATTATGGAATGCTCAAAGAAATCCTTACAATGTCCATATATTGCACATATGCTTGGTCCATGTATACTGATTACAGTTAACAGTAGGGCATTTATGCCACTTGCATAAAGTTATATGTATGTAATATTATGAAGGAAATGCAATACTATATAGTTGCTACTCATGGTATTTGAGCCCACAACCTCTGACTACAGTCTTACACTTGTCTCCTAAAGATGGTTTGTGCTACAGACTTATTCATGTATACTTGCTTTTACAGTTAGAAATACACATGCTCACTTTGCTACTACTATATAGAATACAAGCTCAAAAAACAAAACCTCCAGCGTAGCTGATACAGGCAAGCAAAAATTGAGGGTAATGCTACTAAATGCTAGAAGTCTAAACCTTAAGATGCACTCACTCGAGGAACTCCTTAAAATGGAGAATATCGATATCTGTGCAGTGACTGAAACCTGGTTCAAGGCTCCAGAGAACACCCCTGTATTACCAGGATATAACTCATACCATACCTTTCAGCCATCCAGCCAGGACCAGAACACCAAGGGCGGGGGTGTGTCCATATTCATTAAGGACAACCACACCTCCAGGCTAGTTGCCCAACATAATTCATCCGAAAGTATACAAGTACCACTAACTCTGTGCAAAACTACAATCCATATTATAGCTTGCTACAGATCTCCCACCATGCCCCATGATTCCCACTCCTCTTTTCTTGACATAATAGAGAATATCAGGGTCCATCCAAGCACCCTAATACTGGGAGATTTCAACTACCCCACCATTAACTGGGAAAACTACTCTTATACTAACTCTTTTCCTCAACGCTTCCTAGAATTCGTAAACTCCAGTGCCCCGGATCAACTTGTCCACACCCCTACCAGGGGCAAAATTATCCTAGACCTAGTACTTACCAACATGAGTGACAGGTGCTCCACTCCTAAAGTCAGCTCCTCATTGGTCAGATGCGACCATAAACTAATCACCCTAGATATCCATATCCTGCCCTGACCCCCCCCCCCCACGAAGGAAACCACTGTAAAAAACTTCTCCAAAGCCAACTTCATGTTACTTAAGACAGAAGTAGCCAATTTCACAACACCCATGCAGATGGACAATACAGTTACCACTGTTGAATCTTATACAAAGCACTCTATAAGCACCTACATGGGTGCATGGATCATGCCATCCCTAATAGAACCAAGATGTAGTCCTCTAAAAAAAGGAAACCAATCCGGTGGGCCTCTGCTATTAACAAACTCTACAACAGAAGGAAGAAACTGTTGCAAAAGAGAATAAACTCCCACAAGTAGAGGTGCTCCCTAGTCAGCCTCAGCAAGAAGCTGAGATCTCTCATTAAAATCCTCCAAAGCGAACTATGAAAATAAGATTGCCACTGACTCTAAGGACAACCACAAAGCATTTTACAGCTATGTCAAGAATCTCAATGGCAACACCCAAATTTGCTCGGAGCTACAACACAATGGCACAAAATTCACAGAACCAACTGATATTGCCAACATCCTGGCTGATAGGTTCAGTGCCAACTTTACCCCCCTGACCTCCTAAAGGGCCCATATCCATACCGGAAGAATGCAGTGTCCCTGCAATCACAACTGAACAGGTAAAACTGCACTATCAAAGGCCAAGAAAAGAGCATCCATGGGTCCGGACAATATCCCTGGCTGCATTCTACATGAGCTTCAGAATGAACTAGCCCCCCCACCTAAGCATCATGCTCAATCATAGCCTCTCAACAGGCTTTGTACCCACTGAATGGTGCACTGCAACAGTTGTACCACTCGAAGCCACCATGGACCCTGTTTACTATCACTGTATTAGCCTGACAAGCCTGGCCTACAAGGCTTTTGAGTGTATTATCATGGAACTCATAAAAAAGGATATTGGTAACATCCAAACACTGGACCCCACCCAGGTCGGATTTGTGAAGGGGAGATCATGTCTCCGGAACCTGGTCGACTTCTTTGAAACAGTCACCAAAGCCGTGAACGGGGGTAAGGCAGTCCACACAGCCTATCTCAACCTCGGCAAAGCTTTCAACACCATCCCCCATTCTGATATCATAAATACACTCACCAAGCTGGGTATAAATCCATACGTCACAAGATGGGTCACCAACTGGCTTACAGATAGAACCCACACTGTAAAAATTGTGGACTCCAAATCCGACTCCAAACATGTGACAAGTGGAGTACTACAGGGTTCTGTCTTGGGTCCCCTCCTGTTTGGGATCTACTTCTCTGAAGTACAGGCAACACAGAGGACCTCTGGCTGACAAAGTTTGCAGATGACTGCAAATTTGGTGTCATAGTCAAGTCACCTAATGACGTGGACATCCTGCAAAAGGGCCTCACCAAGACTGATGGCTGGTGTCAGAGCCATGGCCTTAAGCTCAATGCCAAAAAATGCATTGTTATCCCCTTTGGTAAAAACCCTGTAGCCATGGACTACCACATAGACAGCAGGCCACTCAACACTGAAGGCGTGATAAGAGACCTCAGGACTCTAGTGGACAGTAGCCTCTCCTTTGATAATCACATCACCACAGTAGTCAGGAAATCCTTCTACTTAGCACACCTCATCATGAAAGGGTCCTCATCCAGGAAAAAAGAAGTCATTGTCCCCCTCTGCTCGGCTCTCATCAGACCCATTATAGAGTACAGTTCCCCATTTGGAATGTATCTTACAACGCATCTGCAGCAGCTAAAAAGGCCACAAAAATACCTCACAAAGAAGATTATGGGACTCAAACAGTTACCCTATGCTGACTGCCTCAAAAATCTCTGACTTTACTCCGTAGCATATCGCCTACTCAGAGGTGATCTCTGCCTAACATACAAAGCTATGTCAAACCCTGAGCTGCTGGACATGCTACACCTAAAGAAATCCCAATCCCTCAGAGCCACACACTCTAGGGACTTAAACCTTGCCACCACAAATAACAGAACATGATAGAGGGATAGATTCAAGCCCCAGAGACTTCCCATACTCTGGAACAAACTACCTATCTATGTCAAGCAGAGTTCGTCACTAGCACTCTTCAAGAGAAATCTTGATGGGGCACTGGTAAATAGCATCCAGGGTGGTGTAAGCCAGGCAACCTTGTTGGCTAGACTTACATAGGCCCTAGGGCTGATAGCCTAGTACCTACCTATAAACCTATGAACCTATGAACAAAAAATTCTATCATTAACTTTTAAAGCTAGAATAGTGTTTCTCTTCTGCTGCATACATACCACTTGCTTCCCTCAGTCTCTCCAGTCAAACAACATGAGCTGGTTATTCAACTCTATTTCTACATTAGCTGTGGAAAGAAAATAACAGAAGACCATTATGATTACCAGTCTTACCTATATTTAGCTTTTTATGCATTAAAAATATTTTTTTATTAGCATACTTACACTGCTGTGGGATGTCACCACTTTGAAACTCACTCAACCACTGGTTGAACATATTCCTCTTACACCTTTGTAGCTCTTTGAAATGGTGCCAATACTGTTCTTAAGTGTGTGGAATGCTAGTCACACCGGATACAGCATGAGCCAAACTACTCCAAGCCTCAGACTTGTACTGAGAGCCAGAATAGTCCCCCTGCAAAAGCTTTTGGCTGTGGTGCTTTTCCAGGAATCCAATAAATATCCTGGACTCCTGAACACCCCACCTCTGCATGTTAAACTGGACAACTTCTCCTCTGATGCCAGACATACCTAATACCAAAACCAGACTGATGGCAATTAATGATTTCCTGACAAGTCCTGTTATTGCCTTTACTGGTAGTGTGCAAACCCATGCAATGATGCCAACCGTGTTTGCATGATGTTAAGTGGACAGCAGAAGTGCCAAGCAGGGAGGAAATAAATATTTTAAATTGGAAGGTTAATCTGACAGTTGACATTAGTTTGAGGGATGTCTGCTGCTGTAGCTTGGAAATATATTGTAAAAAATGGAAGGTAACTGTTAGGTGAGCTAACTTTGCAGACATGTACTGGAGGCATACATTTTACGACCTGACACATTTCTTTTGGCTTTATACACTGAGAAAATTAATTTTTAAAGTGAGGGATTCATACTTATGCATAAGTGACAAAACCATTTTTCCACAGCGGTGATTTTCCATCATTTCCATCTTTGCCAAAGAAGAAGTGCTGTTCAGATGTAGTCATGAATCATTCATAAATACAGCTGACAGTCTGAGCTGTTAAATATGCATGTTTGTAACCTGATAAGGTTCTTGTATATATATTCTGTTGTGTATGTATATTTTTTATTGTGAAGGTCACCCAAGTCCAGATAGCAGAATTACACTTACAGAAATATAGTAGACAGTATACCCTCAGTCATACATCTGAAAACACAATCATGGTGTCTTATCTCTCATACATATAATTCATATCAACTCCACTATCTAAAGTGTTATAAGTGACATTGAACATAATGGGAAATGGGACAACAGTAAAATGTGTGGAATGTCCTGTATTATAACCCAGGACCATGTGTGTGGCAGCCTTACATTTATACCTGTTGCCAGAAGAATGTTGAAATAACACTTGTATATTTCTCTGTTCCTTGCTATAAACTGGACTGTCTCAACAGTAAAAATCAGTTCCACACCCAGTACTAGAACCCAGGACCATCTGTATTACAGCCCTATACTTACACCTGCTGCCACAGGAGTAGTTACATGACAGGTCCATTATTTCTTAGTCATTCTTAACTTCTATGTGTTAACCACTATGCAACGCTGCTTAGCATGTTTGCGTGGTGCACAACAGAATTAATTGAGTGTATCCATTTTCAATTATTGACTGCATCCTGTCTGCAGGTGTTCGATGGCTACATGTGTTGGGGAACTTTGTTAACTGCCATGCAATGTCGCTTAGTAGTGTTGCTCAATGGAAAGCAAAAATTGCAACAACGTATCCTTTTTGACCTTTACACGTTTACGGATGCCCTGTTTGCAGGTGTACTGTCTGCTTCCTATATGGGCCACTAGGCCAGGTTTGTGCACTAAGTGCCGTGCAAATAAGATAAAATAAACTAAACCTGACATTCATTGTGTTTCTGCATTCCCCTTGTTTGCTCTGAGCCACATACCGTACAAACACTGGCATTAAAAATAAATAAATAAATAAATAAAGAGAAAAGTAGTTGAAATGAAGAAAATCAATCTATGAAATAAACATAAAATGTTTGTTAGTACACATGAAATACTTTTACACTAGTCTGGATTTGAACTCTCACTCCATTGAACCTTCAGAACACAGAAAGGGTGTCTTATCCCTGTTGCCACACAAACAGCTTTGCAGCAGGAAATTTAAATCATTCTGCATACAACCAACTGCAACATCATCCACAGTACTAACCAGCCATAAGACAGTTATTTGTAGATATATTAATTTCAGATGTAGTGCACTGAGTGATCACACAACCATTTATGACTATTGCTTTCAAAAATGCAGCTGTGTGTTATCTCTCTGTGCTTGCTGTTCATTCCACCTTATCTGAGCAGCAATCTGAGACATGCAGCCTGTAAGACATTCTGTATCATTATCCTTAAAATGTGTGAGGATATTAAATGGCAATAATATACAGTTGTCAACAAATGAAGGGGAGGTTGGATGTTACTGAACAGAAACTGTGAATTGTGTGCTGTTTACTTACATTTCAAACCTTTATACAATTACTTCTGTACTTTGTAAGTCTAATCTGGCTAACACACCAACTGGAGGCAGGGCAGTCTGAATTGCTGCCGTGTTTTCCTTCTCCCTACCAATAATCATTCACAGTTGTAATCTTTTAGCAGCAACCACTGAGGGAGTGCCTGTACTATGTGTACATCAGTTACATGGAGCCAAGTGTTTGGCATTCAGCAATTCTAATGAGTTCATACCTCATTTCCATCATCACAATCTCACAGCCTTGAATCTACACCTTAAAATGGCAACTGTGTAGCTAGGGAACCTGAAGGTGAGGAGATTTGTTTATGTGGATAACACAGAAGAGGATATTACTTTGGGCTATATCTGTACAGAAGACTACTGACCTTGAGAAGGTATGTTTGCATTTTTTATCTATATAAAGCATATACTGAAATATCAGTAAGAAAAATGCAAATGTTACTTTTATCTGTATGCATTTCTTAGAAGCATACTGAGACATGAAAATGTTTCTCAGGGCATTTCACTTTTTCACTTTCTCAGATGTACAGCCTTATTAACTGACACCACAAGTGCTAATGTTACGACTGTTTTTCCATGTACACTCTTCTATTATTTCCATGAAATGGTAAAAGTCCTATATTGCCAATAACACAGGGGTGTTAGCCTTCTAGGATGGACCATACACACCTGTAGGGTGGTGCTGGCCACAGGTAAACATGATTGGCAATAGCTTAAAATGGAATGTTCTGTGTTAAATCTGTCGACATGTTTCAGGAACAGTTCATTTGATAGCACTTTTAGCATTTCACTGATTGTTTGTTAGCAAAATGTGTAATTTGCCTGTTCTTTTGGGGTGGGGGAGCAAAGTTGCATTCCTGTTTTGGCACAAAGATATGTTGCTATTGCTACTCTCCTTGTTTTGCATCCAACCTTGCTTTGTGTGAATTTAATATGGTACAACCACACAAATCCTTTTTTATATTTCAGTATCTTGACTATTTTGTGTTTCTCCAGTGGGTAATAGTGAAATGCTACATTTGTATGTGTTATCTGGAAACAGGACTTTTAGTTATGTGATACTTATGTGTATTATCCTTCTGCTGTGTTTTAGGTCACATAGGACTATGGCATCTAGGTGTCTCAATCCTTGAAACCCCCCATTCTGTGACCCTGAGAATCAGGTCATTGTGGAAGCTTTTAGATAACATGGTGCATTTCTGCTTGACAGGGGGTATGGAGATATATCAGGCAGAATGCAAACTTGGCAGCATATAGTTGCTGATGTGAATTCAGTAGGTGGCCACAGCAGGGCATATGATTAGGTGTGCCATAGGGCCACTGACATGATTTCATCTGCACAGAACAGAGCAGAGCAGTGGGAGTGGCCCACAATCATATGGGTATGATAGTGGCCCACAATCATATGGGTATGGGGGGGGGCTGGTACAGATCCACCACTAACAGCAAATGAATAGTTCCTGTCCACTTTCAGGGCTCCAGATAGCTCCCAAGAAAGTGCAGAACAGCATGTCCTTGACACTGGTGCTACTGTTTCAGGGAAAACAAATATGTTCCAGGAGGAGCTTCCAGGTAGGCCTAAGTATCTCAATTGTTAAATACTCTTACATAGTAAAAGAAGTTCTGTTTAACAATAAATTTGTTTGGGGGATTGTAGATTGCTACACTTAACAACACATTCTGATTGATTACCTCTGGGCTTAGGCTGGACTTGTCATTCAAGTTCTTGTTAAAAGTATCGTTAATGCACTTTTGAACTGCATTTTTGCCATATCACGGCTTATTTGAACTTTTTTTTTTTTTTTTTTTTAATTGTTGCACTTTGTTTGCTGTAGCATAGACTAGATTCAGACCTGATGAATCTAGTACTGTTTGTACAACATGAGCACTAAACCAGGCCATCTTTTTGTTGGAGAGGGTTCCTCTGCACCCTAGTGGCAGGTGTGTGCAGTTAGAACTCATATGATTGACAGTTGCTGGAACAGAGCTCAGTTTTGAGCTTTTTTATTGGTTAATATGTTTAAATCAGTTTGCTCTCCTTTGCTACATAAGCACTGCATTTGGTTTGCACTTGTTTGCACATCTCGTACTGCCGAGCAGCATTGGGCACCATTGGCGGTTATAGATGCAAACACTTCTGCCTGCAAATTTTCCCTCAGTACTCTGCTAATGCTCCATTGGTGAGTTCTCTAGATTGTCCCTTACTGACAGGTGATACATTCAGCGAAGCTCCTGAGGTACCAACAGAGATCCTTCTCACTAGCCCTTCATATTTTTTGTCCACTTCTCTTTTCCTCTTCTTTACTTGGTCTTTCCTGTCCTCTCCCTGTTTTCTGACCACATCAACTTACCTAGCATTATGGACGTACAATTTCCCACAGTTTCTCCAGCCAGCCTGGTCAACATGGGCATCCTGAGGTAATGTAGCATTTGTCTCATGTACACTGACAACCCACTTCTTCTACTCCACACAAATTCATTATGTGAGAGATGAATCTGTATCAAGAACCTAGAATCCAGGCTCTCTCACTCACCAGTCATTTCATCTAATACTAAGCAGGTTGTCAGCATGCATACCTCAGCTCCTGCACCTACCAAACCAACAGCACATAAACCTACATATGTGAAGGCCCTTACCAGAAGCTTACCTAAATATCAGAGACCTTCCAAACACAAACTCAAGCACAATTCACATACTACATCCTCTGCAGAAAATAGTACACATAATATATCACACACTAGTGTCTCGCCAGTCAAGCTCCTAGGCATAACACAAAAACAAACATCTTAGTCTATCCAACTCAGTTGTGAGGCACACGGATGTCCCTCTCAGCAGGATGGATAAGGAAAATGTCACGATCAGCTGTCTGTCAGGTGCTGGCATCTGCCACATCACACACACACTCAAGTCTCTCAGCAAGATGCACTGTTATGACTCTGTCATAGTCCATGTTGGTGTGAACGACTTGAGATGTGCCTTTACTGGACTTTATTAAGAGAGACATGACAGAGCTCTCTGATTACTTGTCTCAAGCAGGTATGTCCCTAGCCTTAAGCAGCATTTTATCTTTGCCTAGGATGATACCTCAGTACAAGCAAAAAATGATTGACTTCAACAACTGGCTTAGTTTCTGGTGTCATTCAAAGGGAATCCAGTGTATGTCAGCCTGGAATGACGTGGTCAACAGACCTCGATGCTTTGGCAGAGATGGACTTCATCTGTCAACCCTGGGATTTCAGGTACTGGCTAAGGCTCTTGCCACCCCATAGTGCCTTTTTAGGCGTTGTCACAAGAACAAAATTCCTGATATTGCTCTAAAAACAACCTCAGATTTATGCTGCTAAATGCTAGGAGTCTAAACCAGAAACTGCACTCACCAGAATCAGTCCTCACCTTGGAAGATCCTGACATTTGTGCAGTCACTGAGACCTGGTTTAAGGCAACAGAGAGCACCCCAGCTATACCAGGTTCCATTTCCTTCCACACATTCAGACCACAAACTGAAGGCATGAGAACTGAAGGGGGTGGTGTATCAGTATTCATTAAAGATAAATATACCTCTAGATTGGTTAAACAGCATGATTCCCTTGAATTACTTCCGGTGAAACTGATTGTAGGTAAGACCCCTTTTCAGGTCATTGCCAGCTATAGGACCCCCTCCATGAATCAGGACATCCACTCAGCCTACTTGGATCTACTTGAGTCAATCAAGATACAACCAAATACCCTGCTTTTGGATGACTTTAATTACCCATCCATTGACTGGGTAAATTATATGTGTTCTAACTAACTTGCCCAAAGGTTCCTGGACTTTGATAACTCCAGTCTCCTGAACCAGCTGGTTGACACATCTATAATGGGCTCACCCATCCTGGATGTGGTGCTCACCAACATGGGGGACAGCTGCACCACCCCAAGTGTGTGACCATCCCTGATGGACCACCTCAGTCTTGCTAGAAGCAGCAATAATACAAGATCCCACCCCCCCCTATCAACAACTAGACTAAAAAACTTCTCCAATGCCAATTACAACCTGTTATGTGACAGGATGAATAGCTTCATAGCCCTTCCACCCCATTGATGGAACAGATACCTATGCTGAATTATACTTTATACTTGCACTTGTACAATAATTGTATTGAATCTGCCGTACCTGATAGAACCAAAGCAAGATCTTCAAGGAAAAATATACCTGTCTGGTGGACAACTGCCATTAATAGGCTATATAACAGGAGAAAGAAATGACTGTCTAAGAGTAGGAAGGAACAGTCTCAAAACTAGAAACACTCCTTCCTCAACTTAAACAATTAATATGACTCCTAGTGAAGTCCTTCAAAGCTAACTATGAACCCAAATTAGCTTCCCTAACTAAGGATAACCATAAGACATTCTTTAGTGACATCCACAGAACCTGTGGATATAGCAAACCTGCTGGCTGATAGGTTCAGTGAAAACTTCACTCCCCTGTCCCTGCCACATATACTCCCAAAGCATCCCTAACACCTGTCCCCCACCTAGTATCCCCAACAAGCAGGTCTTAAACACCCTATCCAAGACCAAAAACACAGCCTCTATGAGATCAGACAACATATTGGGATGTGTTATACATGGGTTAAAACAGGAATTAGCATCACCATTGGGCATGTTTTTCAATGGCAGCCTAACCAATGGCTTCAACTCAGTGGAATGGACAACAGCTACCATCATCCCTTTGGACAAAGGAGGTACATCCATGGACACTGACAACATTAGACCCATTAGCCTGACCAGCCTTATCTGCAAGGCCATAGAACAAATCATCATGGAGCTTATTAACAAAGATATAGGAAATCTCCAAACACTTGACCCCACCCAATGAAATATGTAAGGAGAAAATACCACTGTGGACACAGAAATAAATATAAAGTTAGCGCTTTCGTTTATAAAATATATAAACTTCTTCAGACAAAAGTATACAGGAAATAAACCATTTAAATAAGCATTCAAGAAGTGACATCATTTCCCATTCAAAGAAAAAAGTCACAATAAAAGTCCCATTAAACATCAAAATAAAAGACATGCCGCAAAATAAAATATCCAACTACACAATAGACCCATTGAACAAAACTTTAAATAAAATCCTAAACACTACAAATATATGCATAAAATATATATAGAAGTTAGAATATTTAAATAATTGACTAAAAAATACAATAATAAATGTTATCGACATAAAGACTTCAGTTTCAAAACACTCATGATAGAAATAGTGTCATTCAATCCAGGTGAAACTGAAGCGTTCAACTTAAGTTGCCATAAAAGTTCTTTCTCCTCAAGTTGCAAGGAAGTCGGACCTCCCCTAATGTTTTCAACAACCCTATCAATGATTAAAAAACAAAATTCATGTGTGGGAAAGGCCAAAATATGTCTAGCCAGGGCATTTGTAATATTTGCTTTAGAAATGGCGTAAAGATGTTCATAAATTCGATTTTTAAAAACCCTATCAGTTTTGCCAACATAGAAAGACGGGCAATTCTGACATAATGCCAAGTAGACCACCCCTCTTGTGTTGCAGTTGTATTTATCCGTTAAATAATATTTTTTCTTATTGATCATAAACATGTTGGTAACACATATAAACTTACACCAACGGCATGATCCACATTTAAACATCCCACAATGTGGGTGGTGACATTTATAATTTACTGTTTCAAGGATAGTTTTTAAGTTCCTACCTTTTTTAAAAATTACAAGAGGCCTTTCACCCACATAATTTCTTGTTGTACTATCCTCGACTAAAAAGTACCAGTTCTTGAAAATGATATCCCTCAAAAAGGGAGCATCCTTAGAAAAAGTGGTAATAAAACCCAAATTTCCAAAGTTATTGTTATTTTCATGCTCAAATTGCTGTGTTAAGGGAATCAGTGTGTTAGGTGGATCCATAATATCATTAACACACTCAAAATTCTCATTTCCAGATGAAATAACATAACTTAGAATTGGTTTAAAGTAACCATATGTCCTTTTGGACGTAACCTCAAAAATGAGTTCATCCAATAAGTTAATAGGGTAACCTCTTTTCATAAACATGTCCCTTAATAAACTACACTCATCCAAAAAATCTTCATATAAAGTTACCATCCTAGCTGCCCTAACTAGTTGTCCCTTAACAACTCCCTTCTTCTGATGGAAGGGGTGGCAGCTAGAAAAATGGAGGAATGCATTTGAGTAAGTGGGTTTTCGAAAAATCCTAGATATAAATGTGTGTAAATCAAAATTTTTGACTAATTTTACATCTAAAAATGAAGTCTCTTTTTCTTGAAAGTCCCAAGTGAAATCCAAGAAATCAGTAAAATCAGTAACTTTTTCAATAAATGATGCTGCGGAATGTCTATCACCCTTCCAAAGAATAAAAATATCATCCAAATAACGGGTATATAAAGCAGCCTTACTCTGGAAAACAGGGTCTTTAAATAAAAAATGTGTTTCCCAAAATGCCATTACTGTATTGGCAAAGGTTGCACCACAGGGAGATCCTATGGTTACACCTGTTTGTTGCAAATAGAATTTAGATTCAAAAAGGAAATAATTATTAGCTAAAACAAGTTCCAGTAAGTATATGACCAAATCAATAACATGCCCATCCATTTTCTGGTCCAACATAAAATCCCTAACCCATTCACATCCAAGGTCTTGTGGTATACAAGTGTACAAGTCACAAACATTGATGGTAAAAAAATTTAAATCTTGATCAAAAGGAAAACTATTTAAAGAATCCAAAAAAGCCCAGGAATCCTTGCAAATTTGTTTTTGATATTTTAGTAAATCTTTTAGTTTACAGTCAATGAATCTGGCACACCCATAAGTGATAGATTGCCTACCATCGATGATCGGACGAAAAGGGGGTTTATTTAAATTCTTATGGACTTTTGGCAACCCAAATAATGTAGGAATAACTGGGTGTGTAATGTTAAGAAAATTAAATAAGTCAATATCAATGCGGCCTTCAATGAATAAGTCATTAATGAAACCTTTAAGTTTACGATAGGCTCCATTAATTTCATTAAGAGAAACACATACACTGTCCAAAACAAGTAACATATTAGTTGTATAATCAGCCTTATCCATAAAGGCCAAACCACCCCTTTTATCTGGTTTACATATTCGTATGTTAGCAAACTTTTGGCTATTCAAAGCATCTTTTTCCTCGAAAGTAAGATTGTCATCCAAAGAATTAACTGGATAATGTACATTTAATAAATTTCTAAAGTCATTCTCACAAATTTTTTCAAAAAGTGAAATAGAAGGATGTAAGGGTGGGTTAAAAATGCTAGCCACTTTGAAATCTTTAATAAGACTAGGAGTATTAGCAAACATCACATTCAAATTTAATTTTCTAGTAAAAGTCTTTAGGTCAATCAAGGACCTAGCAATATTGCTCCTAAATGCAGGAACGAATGAAAGACCTTTTGCCAAAATGTCCACAAGCAATAGGTCAGGTTCAAAAGAGGAATAATTAAAAATGTTAAAGTCCTTGGTAGCATTAGTTATAACAGTCACATAATCTACTACATTAAGAGTCCCAACTGAAATTTCACCACGAGGACCCAAAGAGGTTATCTCTTCCTCCTGTTCTGAAACTTCCTTTTCTGCTGATTCTGAAAACGAGGGGCACGTTGCTGCCCTGCGTTGTTTGAATTCCTCTGGTTCTGAAAACCCTGCTGTTGGTGAAAGTTAGAACTAGAATCACTATTGGCATTCCTATTAGTTAGCTTTTCACTCCTTTTAACCGGAGAGCCGACATTTCTATTCATACTGTCAACATTATTGTGGTCAATACAATTATTATCAAGTTCAAAATGAGAATCATCACCACAAACATCAACAATTACACTTGAGCTATTCCTTACATCATTCACAGGGTTAGAAGGGGGCAAGGGGTAAGCCAAACCCTTGTTATATGCTAGCGAATCCCTGTTCAATTTTTTAATTTTATTCTCTCTAATTTTGTTCAATGCATTATCTAAACTAGAAAAAATGCGTAAAAAGTCAAATTTGTATCTTTGAAAATTCTTGTCCGACCTGATAGCATTATCCAAGTCTGTTAGTTCATTCTGTAGACAGTCTATTTGCTTCTGATAATTTTTTAACAAACATTCAATGAATTCAAGTCCTTGTTGGTCAAATAAGTTCAACAATTCTTTGTGGAATGTAGAGTTTAAAATAATACCAGTGGGAAAACGCCACTGTCGAAGTCCCTTTGGGACCTGCTTCCTTTTGATACATTCAGTAAGATAATGAATTTCAATCTGAAGCTTTTTAAACTTAAACAATTTAATGTCAAATATTTTTAAGTTGTTAATTATGGTGTTCTCGTTCTCACAAGAATGCCCTGCTTGTGTTTCTACAGTAACTTTGTTTAAAAAGCTTGCCGGCTCTTTAAGCCAGTCATTCAAGCAGGGCAAAGCTGAAACAGTACTTACAGAGTTATCACATTTGTTGTTCACGAAATTAGCATTCACGACATTTCCACTGGATGTCCGGTTACCAGAACAAGGCAATGGAGTAGAGTTAGAGGTGTTTGTAGTTGTAAAACCCTGATCCTGCGATCCTAGGGCAACCCTTGAAGTTGTAGCCACAGGCTGCGATGGTAAATCCTTTTGAGAGCTATTGCTAGCACTTCCGGGTACACGAGGCAAAACTCCTGCAACTTGGCTTGCCAAGGAGTCAACGCGTTGTGCCAACAGTTCAATCAACGCTGTGAGTTTCCCATAGCTGCTAGATACACCAGGTTCAACATTAGATGAATGGTTGTTAGAAGGTGAATCTGTAGATTCAAATAACGGCTGTGACCCAGTAGCAATACAATTCTCCATAATGCCACAGACAAACGAGTGCAAAACAAAAACTGAATGAAATATGTAAGGAGAAAATACCACTCTGGACACAGAAATAAATATAAAGTTAGCGCTTTCGTTTATAAAATATATAAACTTCTTCAGACAAAAGTATACAGGAAATAAACCATTTAAATAAGCATTCAAGAAGTGACATCATTTCCCATTCAAAGAAAAAAGTCACAATAAAAGTCCCATTAAACATCAAAATAAAAGACATGCCTCAAAATAAAATATCCAACTACACAATAGACCCATTGAACAAAACTTTAAATAAAATCCTAAACACTACAAATATATGCATAAAATATATATAGAAGTTAGAATATTTAAATAATTGACTACAAAAATACAATAATAAATGTTATCTACATAAAGACTTCAGTTTCAAAACACTCATGATAGAAATAGTGTCATTCAATCCAGGTGAAACTGAAGCGTTCAACTTAAGTTGCCATAAAAGATCTTTCTCCTCAAGTTGCAAGGAAGTCGGACCTCCCCTAATGTTTTCAACAACCCTATCAATGATTAAAATTATATTCTAACTTCTATATATATTTTATGCATATATATATGCTCCTATTTTTTATACTAGGGATGCGTTCTTTTTAAGAGAATTGATGGGTAAGCATTGGGAGATTTTGAGATTAGATCAAGAGATAAGCCGGTTGGTGGGGCCGGTTCCATTAGTCATATACAAGAACAAACCTAATTTAAAGAAATTGCTATGCTACAAGGGATTGTCACTGAATTTTAGGAATCCTAATGGTTATAACACCATAGCGTGTGGTAGTTGCAATCAATGTTGTCTAATAGACACTAGGGAGAGCTTTGTTAATCCACACAATAATTTTGTTTATAACTTTGACATGGGCACCAACTGTGTGAGTAAGAATGTGGTGTATCTGGCTAGGTGTGTAGCATGCACATCATTCTATATAGGTAAAACGAACAGGACCCTAAGGGAGAGAATACGGGAACATCAGTATCATATAAGGATAGGCACTGACACCAATTCTTTGGCTAAGCACAATAAGATTTTTGGCCCCCAACATAAGTTTCTGTATAGTGTGATACAAGAGGTTTTTGCAAGTGTACGGGGGGGAGATTTGATCAACTATACACTTGAATGTGAGTTACGTTGGATACTTAGATGTAAAGCGGACCAACCCCCAGGTCTGAATGAGAAAGTCAATCTGAGACCCATACTTAAGAAAAGAAGATGCATTAGACCTAAGAGATAATGTCAATATAAGTTGACTTCACTCCATTCATTCCATCCTATGTTTTGTATGACCGTTAGGCTTTTATTGATCGTGTCGCCAGCCTGTTTAGCACCATTATGCATTATTAAATGTATATACAGCACCATTTTGCATTTTTAAACGTATATATAATGCTTATTTTTATCATGGTTTTGTATTGAATACTGCAGAGGTTTTGATGTATAATGTTTATATTTTATATTAAGTTTTAATACACATTTTTAGTGATGTCATGAGCTGCTTTGTTATTAGTGCATATGCATATGTAATTAACTTTATCAGCCTATAGGAGACATTGCATTGGTATTTAAATGTGTTGCATGAAGGATACCATGAAACGTCTGATGAAGCCTAATGGTGAAAGCGCTCACATTTGTTGTCTAAATAAAACGTTTTCAGAGTATTTTACATCATCCTCTTTTTATGTTCGCTGATAAACGCATTGGAATACTTGGTGGACTTTCTTTGGTTTTGTAACCGCTTACTGCCATAGGACTCTGTCTATGCTTTTGGAATTTGTCCTTGTTGATATTTATTTACTTGGTACAGAGTCCGAGCTCCATTGGCTGTGTGCATCAGTTTGTTTTCAATTCTAAGTTATGTTATTTCATCTGGAAATGAGAATCTTGAGTGTGTTAATGATATTATGGATCCACCTAACACATTGATTCCCTTAACACAGCAATGTGAGCATGAAAATAACAATAACTTTGGAAATTTGGGTTTTATTACCACTTTTTCTAAGGATGCTCCCTTTTTGAGGGATATCATTTTCAAGAACTGGTACTTTTTAGTCGAGGATAGTACAACAAGAAATTATGTGGGTGAAAGGCCTCTTGTAATTTTAAAAAAAGGTAGGAACTTAAAAAATATCCTTGAAACAGTAAATTATAAATGTCACTGCCCACATTGTGGGATGTTTAAATGTGGATCATGCCGTTGGTGTAAGTTTATATGTGTTACCAACATGTTTATGATCAATAAGAAAAAATATTATTTAACGGATAAATACAACTGCAACACAAGAGGGGTGGTCTACTTGGCATTATGTCAGAATTGCCCGTCTTTCTATGTTGGCAAAACTGATAGGGTTTTTAAAAATCGAATTTATGAACATCTTTACGCCATTTCTAAGGCAAATATTACAAATGCCCTGGCTAGACATATTTTGGCCTTTCCCACACATGAATTTTGTTTTTTAATCATTGATAGGGTTGTTGAAAACATTAGGGGAGGTCTGACTTCCTTGCAACTTGAGGAGAAAGAACTTTTATGGCAACTTAAGTTGAATGCTTCAGTTTCACCTAGATTGAATGACACTATTTCTATCATGAGTGTTTTGAAACTGAAGTCTTTATGTAGATAACATTTATTATTGTATTTTTTTAGTCAATTATTTAAATATTCTAACTTCTATATATATTTTATGCATATATTTGTAGTGTTTAGGATTTTATTTAAAGTTTTGTTCAATGGGTCTATTGTGTAGTTGGATATTTTATTTTGAGGTATGTCTTTTATTTTGATGTTTAAAATGGGACTTTTATTGTGACTTTTTTCTTTGAATGGGAAATGATGTCACTTCTTGAATGCTTATTTAAATGGTTTATTTCCTGTATACTTTTGTCTGAAGAAGTTTATATATTTTATAAACGAAAGCGCTAACTTTATATTTATTTCTGTGTCCAGAGTGGTATTTTCTCCTTACATATTTCATTCAGTTTTTGTTTTGCACTCGTTTGTCACTTGACCCCACCCAGTTTAGCTTTGTCAAGGGGAGATCATGCCTGTTCAATTTGGTAGACTTCTTCGAGACAGTCAGCAAAGCCCTAGACGAGGACACATCTGTGCATATGGCCTACCTAGACTTAACCAAATGTCTTTGACACAATCCCCCACTCAGGCATCACTGATAAAGTCACCCAGCTGGGTATTAACTCATATACTGTCAGCTGAGTTGCAAACTGGTAGAACTCCTACGATAAAAATAGGGGACTCTACCTCCTCCAGCAGACTTGTAACCAGTAATATGCCACAGGGATCAGTTCTGGAACCCCTACTGTTTGGAATCTACTTCTGTGAAGTACACACTGAAACTAAAGGACTGTGGCTGACAAAGTTTGTTGATGACTGCAAATTGGGAGCAATCACTGCAATGGGTCTATATTATAACATAAAAGTTCGTAAACATCGAATGTTATAATATCGAACCCTAAACACCGGAATCCGCAAACATCGAACAGTCAGAAGAGCGATTTTTTTTCCCAGGGAAAAAAATCGCTATTCCGAGAAACATACACACAACGCAAACACACACAAAAAACACCAATCCACACACATACACTTAAAATTCTACACCTAAACCTAAACTAAACTTTACATACACTACTAGCTATCCACTTACCTTAACCCAACCCTAACCCTAAGGTCCGTCACTATCGCACACTCACCTCACCCGCGCCCTAACCCTAACTCACCTAACCTGCCCTCTAACCCTAACCTACACACAACAGCACACTTACCTGACCCGTGCCCTACCCCTAACTCACCTAACCCGCCCCAACCCTAACCTACACACAATCGCACACTTACCTGACCCGTGCACTAACCCTAATGTCCACACAACCGCACACTTACCTGACCCGCTCCCTAACCCTAACTCACCTTACCTGCCCCCAAACCTACACACAATCGCACACTTATCTGAACCCGACCTGTAATGCTCCAACATATCGAATGCTGAAAACAGCGAAGCCACAGCAATGGCCCACCGAATTCTTTCCCTGGGAAAGAATTTGGTGTCCTGCACCTTCGCTGTTTTCAGCGTTCGACAAAACTAGTTTGATATTATAACATTTGAACTTTATAAAATTCAATGTTATAATATAGACCCCACTGCAACTCCTAGCAATGTCAACAGCCTGCAAGAAGGTCTTACATAGACTAATGACTGGTGCCAAAGTCATGGTCTTAAACTTAATGCAAAAAAATGCATTATCATCCCCTTCAGCAAGGGTGATGTTCCTGCAAACTACCACATCAATAGCAATACCCTAAGCACACAATTAGTGGTGAGAAATCTAGTCACACAGGTTGACAACAACCTTAACTTCAATCACCATGTCTCCACAGTGGTAAGAAGGACATTTTATATTAGTCATCTCATAAGTAGGGGCATTGCCTCCAGAAAAAAAGAGGTTATAACCCCCCTGTACCCTTCCCTTATCAAGCCAATAATAGAGTGCCATGTTACCTTTGGTATGTTCCTTTCCAAACACCTGCAGCAATTGGAGAAACCACAAAAGTTCCTTACAAAGAAAATTCAGGGTCTTCAAGATCTGTCTTATGCAAACAGACTGAAATCATTGTTACTTTACTCTGTGTCACACAGACTACTCAGAGGCAACCTGTGCCTTGAATATAAAGCAATCTCTGACCCAGCTTTAATGGAAATACTGCACATTCGCAAGTCAAATGGCACACGGGTCACTGGTTCAAAGGATCTTAACCTGGTACGTGACATCAATAGAACTTGCTGGAGAGACAGATTTGTCTCACAGAGTTTGCCCCACCTTTGGAACAAGCTTCCTATTAATCTTAAACAAAGTCCCTCATTGGCCTTGTTTAAGCATAATTTAGATGATTGGATGAGTAATCAGAAATTCACCCCAGGGGTTCCACCTTTGTCCCTCTGGACAGGGGCAGTAAGTCCTGATTTTCGAGTCTGCTTTAACCAGACACTCTTGGGAACATGGGCTGAACTAGGCTAGACTTGTAAGGGTCCTGAGGCCATTAGTCTAGTAACCTTCTACGATCCTATAATGGACATATGAAGGGCAAACAATTTTAACCCCCCTATGTTACTGTTAATTGTGATGATGTTGTCCTTATCTTTTGCTTAACTTCTTCCAGGACCATCATCCATGGGAAGCATAGCATCAACTGCACATGGTAAGCCAAGTGTCATTTTTGTCAGTAGTGATGAGTAGCTCAAAAAATATATTATTTTATCCATATGCATGATGTGGGCATAAAGGACATTTGTATATACTGCTGTACTGTCCGTAGTAGTGGCACCACAGTTAGTCTGTCAGCATACATTTGACTATAGTAGTGTAGCTATTAATTTCATTCCTGTGTTTATTGCTTATTATCACAGTGGAAATGGAGGACTCTTACCACCTGATCAGCGAATGCTTAAAAAAGCAAACGCTGATTGATTGAACTTATGTAAGCGAAAGCTTAAAATATCGAAGCAACAGAAACCCGAATTTTTTCCTAGGGAAAGAATTCATTGTCCATTTCTGTTGCTTCGGTATTTTCAGTGCTGTGGTGGAAAGTTACGGGTCGGGTTCAGGTAAGCATGTGATTGTGTGGATGTGTGTGTTAGGGAGGGGTAGGTGAGTTAGGGTTAGGGTGTGGGTTAGGTATGTGTGCGATTCTGTGGATGTGAGGGTTAGGGTGGGTTAAGTGAATTAGGGTTAAGGAGCGGGTGAGATGAGTGTGCGATAGTGACGGACCTTAGGGTTAGAGTTTGGGTCAAGGTAAGTGGATAGTTAGTGGTGTGTGTATAGTTTATTGTAGGGTTAGGTGTCAGATTTTTGTGTATGTGTGTGGATTGCTGTTTGTTTGATGTGCTTGAGTTGTGTGTATGTGTTTTGGATCAGCGATTTTTCCCTAGGAAAAAAATCGCTGTGCTGACAGTTTGAGATTGTTCGCTTACATAAGTTCGATCAATCAGCGTTCGCTTTTTTAAGCATTCACTGATCTAATATAGACCCTTACCACCTGATATCAGAGTATTGGCAGACTCTAATGATGATGGTGGCCAAACACAGTCACAGTCAGGGGGTGCAGAGGTTTAATCTGACACTGAGGTTGTCATTCAGCCACCCCCTGTAATTCCATTGGATACACCAACCCATTCCAGTGAGCCCTCAGATATTGGACAAGTGGAGGGTGAGGCACTTGATCAGAGATGTGTGGTTACTGCTGCTTCAGTGCCTGTTGACTCTGGCTGTAGCCAAAGTGTGGGTGAGGTGCCATACAGGAGGGTTGTTATGGGTGCTCGCAGGAAGTCTGCTGTCCATCCTCCACTTGATCCAGGGTTGTCTTCCTATGCCACTCAACATATGTTTAGGGCCATCATGGAGGCACAGACATGTTCCTATAGGTCTTCCAGAGAAATGCTTAGGGTTGCAGATGTGGCACAGGCTGATATGCATGACTGCCTCCACCATGTTGCCGATTCAATGGATTGGATGAATGACACATTGGAATGGGCAGTGTCTGTGATGGAACATGTGTTGGGAGGAGGATGGCATCCTCATGGACTGTTAGCCAATGTGGCCTTGCCTGATCATGCTCCCATAGTGACACTACTTCCAATCCTCCATCAAGGTTGAGGTGTCCACACCCAAATGTGGCAGGCCATGGGGTCATGATCCTGGGCATCCTCATAAGGGGAGCTCATCCAGCAGACATCAGTCACATTCAGGTTGCAGCAGTGCATCTAACCATGGGCGTGGACATGCCAGTGAAATTCCTGGCAGAGCCACTTCTCATGGCCAGCTATGACGATGAACTACCACCTCTACAGTGCACAGTTCCATGCTTCACCTGTGAAGCTTACAGCTTATTTTGTCTCACTGGTTACTTTATCCAAATGTTTGCCTGCTTCTCTTTCTTACTCACACACTCACTGTCCTTTAGTGTCAGCCTAGGCTTACTTCTCCTCCCCCCCCCACAACACCCTGTGCAAGTGTGATAACTGTACCATATCCTTGTTTTCTATATTTTGGATTCAGGGATACATAACATTTGCGGCTGATACTAAGGTTGAATATCTGACTTAATCCTTAGTATATCTGAGCTTGTGTTGTTTTGCTAATTGTACCTTTGACATATTTTGGTCTTAGAAAGTTAGACAGTTGATGGAATCAAACAGTTTTTACTCAGTATTGTTAATGACCTTGTGAGGGTTGTGAAATCTGAAAGTGAAATGCATAACTTTCTAACTAACTTCTCTCTGTACTGATTTTCTAGTACAAAAGTATGGTGCTAAACTGAGGACATTCGGTGACCATCAGTACTTTTGAGAGCTATGACTGCATGAATCTTTGATGCTGAGGCCTACTGTTTGATACAGGACACATATAGTCACATAGGTTTTTGCTGTCACATGTTAAAGTAATTTCTGTACAAATCACCTCCCTTTTACTTGTTTACATAACCAAGTAACAACATGCAAGGATATGCCATTCATTCATATTATTACACAATACACTCCAGGTTCAACACTTAACTTGTAAATTCAGCAGTTGTAACAGTTTCAGTTCAGGGCTGACTCTGCCTGATGCTAGGAGTATACAGCCATTGCATGGGTAGGGAAAGATTGTGAGCATTGCCTGGCATGAATGTTACTGTATGTATGTGCATAGGAGGAAGGTTTTAGCCCCTTAGGTGGTAAGCGAGTGAGCTATGCCTTACCACTTGGCCACTGCAAGGGCATATTGAGCACACCTACCTCTGCCTACATGCACAGCAGCTGCTGGTTCCCCAACTGACTCTTTACCTGAGTGTGGCTGTGGTGACCTTGCCATTGGTGGTGGTGGGATGTGTGCCCCTTCTTCTTGTTGATTCTTCTGAAGCAGCTTTCCCGGGATGATGTGTAGCATGGCACAGATGATGAATATTTCAGTACATGTACATGGATTGTACTGCAGGGCTCCCACAGATGTATCTAGGCACTGAAACCATGACTTCAGCAGCCCAAACACATGCTCTATGATGTTTCTGGTTTGAGTGTGTGCCTCATTATGTTTTTTTTAGCGGGTGTGTGTGCATTTCTGATAGGCATCATCATGACTTGCATCCCTCAGTAAATTACTCTATGGAATATCCCCCCAGTAAACATCTGATACAGTTGGGAGGTGTGCCAGATATGTGAGTCATGCCAACTGCCTGAGTTGCCAGCACACATGTTCAAGATGATTCCCTTGGCATTATACACAACTTAGCAGTTAATAGAGTAGAAGCCATTTCTAGGTATGTAGAGCCTTCCCTGTTCCCCAGGCAGTGCCTTAATTTCTACATGTGTACAATATATGGCACCCGGTACTTCAGGGCAGTTTGCTACAGGTAGAACTCCTGCCTATTTGTGGAAAATATATGTGGTCACTGGCATGTTGGAACATAGTATTCAAGAATTGATGGAGGATACTGGATGCTGGATGCTGATGCCTGTGGCACCCACAGCATGTCCCCTGTTGGTCTCTGAAAGGTTCCTGTAGTTAAAATTCTAAGTGCTACACAAACCTTTGTCTCCACTGGTATGGCTTTCCTTCAGTTTGCCCTGGATCTGAGTTGAGGACGACAGAGGTTGCAGAGTTCCTTTAGTGTGCCTCTATCTGCCCTGTATCTCTTTACAATTTCCACATCATGCAGATTGTGATAAGTTAAACGGAGTCTGAAAACTCTTCTCCTTCTTGGCCTTAGTCTATTAGCAGCAGCAGCAGCATAGACTTCAGCCTGTTGCACATACACATGAATTAAAGAAACAGCAGCTCCTAACATTCTTTCTGTGTAGACTCCTTTCCATAGCTGTATGTCAAATGGGTTTTGGAATTTGTAGGGAAAACCAGCACTGAGTCTACACAGTTGCTTTATAACTTGTTGAATAGCTCATCCATCTTGGATTTGTGGATTGACATACAATTTAGCTGCTTATGCTGTAATTAGCATGCCACAGTGTTTACCTTGTTTGCGTGGCTCTACACACTGTGTAGAGCCACTTACTGAATCCAAAACAGTGCTCTACCATACGCACATCACTGCACAACATGTATGCAGTGTAAATGGACCATGTAGGATTTATTGATTCTGGCCATATGTATTTTGGCAATATTTTTTTCTGAAAATGACAATATCATTACTTAACAAGATGGGATAAGTTATGTGTTTTGATAACATCCTTATCTAAAACCTCAATAGTTAATAATAAAAAATAAAATATTTTGTCATACGGAATAATTTATTTCCTGAGAATATACTACATGAGGTAAAAATGGTGGAAAGTGTATGGTATTACACAAGTGGTTGTTGTAAATGACCATTTGAATTTCATATTAAAGAAGGAAAACTTGGGAGAGATGTTGATAATGTGATTTTCTTAATTGTAATACTTCTACGGTTGCTATAGTTACATATCCTAGGGGCATGTTCTTATGTAGAGAGTGACCATTTTGTCCTGTAATAGCTCCTGTCTACTTATCAATGGAAGAAAATTTACCCCTAATGATGAACATACAGAACAGATTTTAGATGTAGTATATGCTCTTAAGTTCTTGTCTACTCCTCTATATAGGAGAGGTGACACTGCCAGCCCAGCTATCTGGAATTTTGTAAATAATTCTATGTCATTTGTGAATATTAATATGCTTTATACAGTACTGTATGTTATGTACTGAGCTTCAAGAATGTAGCCACAGCATACCCTGCTGGAACATAGAAGATTAACTTACAAAACTTCAAGAAAATAAGTTGAAATTAAGTGCTTTATGATGTGCTATAAAAGATAGTTTTATTGCAGCAAGAAGACAGGATGTCTAGAGCTAGAAGTTTTTTATATTGTCTTGGAGATAAGTATTTACTTTGTTTAAAATGTAAAGTGTTTTATTGCTCTATGACTTCCTAGCAGCTGCACTTCTGAGAGATATGTACTTCTCAGACAGAGGTGTTAAAATTATGTTAGTATCTGTTAGCCTGGGAACTAAAGGCAGGTGACAAAGAGTGCTGTCATCCAAACTGACCTAGCAGTGATGTTTGATAGTAATTTAAGAACTCTCTCAGAGAGAGACTGTGTGCATTTTGTATTTTGTCTTGGACCTAGCAAGAGCATCCACTCACCTGCATTTGCCATGCTCTGTAAGGAAGTTATTTAGGGCATAGCATATTTTAAATATATATATAGGAATATAGTAAAGATTAGTTTAGATGTTTTCTGTATTTATTTGAGACTGTCCTGCAATGTTGTTTTAAAATATTTCCTGTGATTCTGAACTCTGTAGTTACTGTGTTGATTGAGTATTGTCTTGTTCTTTTATTTATTATTAAATATATTTAAACCTATCTTTGTGGCTGATATTTGTGAGACATTTAAGCTCTTAGAGTGCTTGTGTATTTATTTGGTGACACTGTATAGGCCACTCCTAAATAGCCTTGCTCTTGGTCACACTTACCATTTGGATAATAGTAACATTACACAGTAGGATTGGTCACCCTTTGTAAGGGCCTTAAGTAGCTGATAAGAAGGGATTGGTGGCAGTGATAACTACCTTAAAGTCTGGGCAGAAGGGGGCATAGCTAGTAAACCTGTGCCAGCATTCCCCAGGAGTGCCTGTGTGTTGGTATATAAATCAAATCCCAAAGTGTGTATGTGTGCCAGCTACTTGGGCAGGGACATGAAGCACTGGTTGGACAGACAGGGTGCTGGAGGTCATGGATTGACTCCTCAGCTGAGATCTTAACCCTATAGCTGTGTCAGTGGGGAGTTTTATTGGGGATCTGGAGAAAGAGGGAGAAACCAGCCCCCAGACTGACTGTGACCTCTGTGTGGTCTTAAGGGAAATTATACTTTACTGTGTGTGTACTTGTCACCCTCCCATTGTGTACATCCCTCACTGTTGCCAGTGGTGAGCATTGAGGTTCCCTGGCTACTGGGCCAGTGCAGGGGCATCACAGGAGAAATAAAAAAGAGCCTGAAAAGCAGAGGACACTAACAGGCTAGAGATGTTAAAAACAGATATATTGTTAATACTGTAGCTGTGCATTATATTAAGCAATACAATAGACCGGCAAATGTATTACAAACTTCTGTTTTGAAAAAAAAGTGTGGAAGTTGGAAGAGAGGCAAAGTTTTGAAACATACAAGGAGAATATATTTATCTTGATGTATAGCACATTTTCCCTTTCTGGGCTTACTTTGAAGTGTAGGTGAAACAGAAATAAGTGCATGCAGTATAAATAAATAATACCACATAAGACAACACTTATTTTAGGAGAAAGTAAAACTTCTTTAATAAGTAGGTGAAATTCACAAACACCAACTACAAACTGTAAAATCCATAATAAAAAACAGCAGGACACAGAAACGGCAACTGATCCAACTTTATTCACTAAAACAACCACGATTAGCGCTTTCATCTGTAATAAATAATCTTCATCAGATGAAATTCACTTGAATAGTTCACCATATTTAAAACATACCCCATCATGTGACTTCCAATGGTTCACATTTAAAGAGCCCACACACAATTATAAGCATTGTAAAATACATTGTAAAATACATCATATAATACTAACAGAACCACTTAAAAAACATACTTAAAAAAGATGAAAAAATGAAAAAAAAGACTAAATAGCCATTAAAATAATTATTAACAAAAATATATATATATATATATATATATATATATATATATATATATATATATATATATATATATGTATATAGATATATATATATATATATATATATATATATATATATATATATATGAACACTCATCTCTGTTTAAATAAGTATGATACCATATATAAATGCCACCTATTATATGTTCCATGCATATATTTATTCAGGTTTTGATTTTAATTTTGTTGTAGTTATAACACGCATGTATTTGAATGTATGATTGTCCATGGTTTTAAGAAAACAATGTTTATAGAAATAGTGAAGGGTTAATATTAGGCCGAGTTTGAATTAATTGAATGAGTAATTTGATAGGTTAAGAGGTGATGAAAATTATTTAAAAGGAGGTATGTTATAAATTTTTTTTTATGAAGGTCTGATGAAGTGCTGTTTGTGACCATGAAAGTGCTAACCATTTTTATTGCTGTTCTTATTATTTTCTTATCATTAAATCTGCTTTTGGAAGTTATACTATGAGTCTGAGCCCGCATTTCCTTTGGTTGTCATTCTGGAAGTTGCTGTGCATATAATTTTGCTCCTGTGTTGGTCCAGTGTTTCATTCACTTGAGGAGCCTTTTGGACTTTGTGTATTGGTATTTCTCTTTTTTATTGGCTCCTTGTGACAATAGCAGAAGGTAGGCATGGTAATGATGTTTCCTTGGAAAATATTTAGAATCAAGTCATGGAACTTGAATATAATCCTAATATGAAGGATACATATGTGGGCTATAAGCAGATAGCAGAATGCACGAGAAGGGAAGATAATCCTCTGTTGAATAAGTCTTTTGATGGTAGTAACTGAGGTAATGAATTGCCTAACATGGACTATACACAATTCATTAGAGAAATACATACCACTGAGAATGCCTTATATAGAATAAAGAGGCTGCAGGCTCAGAGATTTCATATGGAAGCCTGCTGAAACATAAGGTTATCCCTAGAGGTTTGCAAATATTAAAAATGCCCACACAAGGAGAGTGTCAGCTGGAGCTACTTTCCCGATGGCAGCAGTTAAATTTGGAGATTGGTTTCAATTATATGTGCCTATTGATTGAATATGGCACAAAGGAAGAAACATTAGTTACAACAGAAATATATAATCAGGAAGAAAACCTGTTCCGTACTTATCCAGTATAACTAGTTAAAGAAAAACTAGATATTTTACTGGCCTCTAAGAATGTATATGAAAACAAGTTACTGAGGCAGAAGTTTAATACATTGGAAAGGGACATTTATGACTTTAAGATGGGCCACGTTTTTGTCTGGCCCAGGTTGCATAATTCAGCCTCTGAAACTTCCAATTCCACCTTAACAAAAGTGGTGACATCAGAGGTGGGGAGAGTGACTGCTTCAGCCTCTTCAGTAATCAGCGAACAGCTAAATGATGAGGAAAGACAGGACATGAAGCGGAAGAACAATGCACCTCCGGTAGCAACACTGGTAGAGAAAAACTTATTAATAGAAGCAAATACGAATCCACAGCAGTATGTGCCTGGTGAGATTAACATTTTATTACAACAGGGAGAACCATCTGTAACAGGAAGCAATACATCCCGAGAACGGTGAGCAGTCCAAGGCCAGGGTGAAGAGGAATCAATTTTTCAGATGCTCCCTATACATTTGGACAAGCAGTTGGAGAGGAGAGGTCATTCCAGCAATCGGTTGAAGAGGAACTATTCACAGGAATCACCAATAGAGGCGAAGCGCCATTGGAAGGACAACCACAGTCGTTAGTATGGAACATTTCCTCAAGGGTGCTGATGAGGGATTAGTATTCCCTTTTAGGTAAGGGTCTTTCATTCATACCCTCACAGCCCTTAGAGGTAACAAAAACAATGCTGAATCTTAAAATGTTTAATAGAAGTGTACTGTTGAAGTTGCCCTTTAAAAATGATGGGGGTGATGTGCATGGTAATAATTTTAAGAAACCTAGTGCATTTGTGTCACCTGGGCACCCTTTGGTTGATATGTTTGTAAAACTTTGTGAAAATGACATTTTTGAGAAATTGGATCAAAATGTTATATTAGTAAGAGGGAATCAGAGGCATTTAAAAGTTTACAATTGGATGAAACTATAACCATAAAGCAAGGGGATAAAGGTGGGCCGTTGGTCATAATGGACACCAGTTTTTATAATTCTACAATACTGAGTATGTTGAATCATGTTGACACATAGGCCATTGAACATGGAGGAATTGCAGCATCTAATTACAAAAGTGTACACTATATTGTATGATAGTTTTTTGGAAGGAATTATAGACAAGCAATTGTATGAGTATTTCCAGATGCCCAACCCCTTTATATCAGTGATTAGGGGGATACCTAAGATTCATGAGGATCCTGTGAAACCCCCTTTAAGGCCCATAATATCGGGCAGAAATTGGATCACCGAACCACTATCCATATATATATATATATATATATATATATATATATATATATATATATATATATACATATATATATATATATATATATATATATATAGAGAGAGAAAATACAGAGACCAGTGGTTAATAAAAATGGAAACATTTTGAAGGACTCCAAACAGTTTTTGCAGGACTTACATGATTTTTTAGAGGATGTAGAGATGGAGGGAGTCCCCTTAACATTAGTAACAATGGATGTACACTCCCTCTTTACGTCCATCCCTAATGATTTGTGTTTGGAGATGTTGAGGGAATACTTAATTCTAGATGTCACATGTACACATGTTCAGATAGCTTTAATATGTATGTTAATGGGTGTGATATTGAGGAACAATGTAATTTTATTTGACCACCAGGTATACTTGCAGAAGGAGGGGGTGGCCATGGGCAATTCATGTGCCAATAGTTATGCCAGTTTGATCATGGCCTCCTGGGAGAATGAGCAATTAATTTGCCAAGGTGGACCACTGGAAATAGGTAATGTTTTATAGGAGGTTCATAGATGATCTTTTTTTGTTATGGAAGGGGGATAAGAAAGAGCTACAGGAATTCTTTCGAATGGTAAATATTAGTACATCTTTTTTGAAGTTTGATATTCAGTATTTAGGTGATGGAATAGATTTTCTTGATATGAATATTTCAAAGGATGATAAGGGGCAGTTCCAAACTTGTATATTTAGGAAGGAGTGTCATAGGAACACACTTTTACATAGAAAAAGTATGCACCCTGGATATTGTTTTGAAAATATGGTGAAAGGACAAGTTTTGAGGGCCACGAGATTAACAGCGAATGATGGGAGGTTTCAAGAGGAGATGAACACTTTGGACAAGACATTGGTACAAAGGGGTTATAATAGCATGAGAGTAAACACCTTATTTGTGGATGTGAAAGCTCAAAGGGAAGGTAAAGGTAAGCTGTATTTTTCATCAGCTAAGGATAGGAAGAAGGTTAAGGCAAGAGTATAGCCTACTGGAATAGTAAAGATACCAATGCACTATTCCAGTAATGTGGATATGGTTACGGATACGGTGAAGAAAGTTTGGCCCATTCTTACCCAGGATGCTGAAATAAAGAGTATTGTAGGGGATATGCCTAGTTTTCAATTTAAGAACAAGAAGTCTCTTAAACAGATGCTATGTTATCCTACAAGGGGTAGGTTTTCTGATGAAATGGTTAGTAGGAAGGAGGGTACAGATCTGTGTGATAAATGTAATCAATTTCACTACATATTGGAAAGTAGTATATTTATACATCCAGACATTGGATAGAAATATGTATTTTATGTGTCAGCAGACTGCAAAAGTGAGAACGTTGTTTATTTGGCTAAGTGCATGGCATGCCCTTCATTTTACATTGGTAAGACGAACAGAAAATTCAGGCATAGAATTAGGGAGCACATTTTAGATATCAGGAAATGCACCATCGCCAATGCACTAGCCAAACATGTGCCAGCTACAGATACGGGTCACACCTTTACATTTTTAGTGATAGAACAGGTACATCAGAATGAAAGGGGTGGTGATATAAGGAACAGTACTGAGACTTCTGAAACACGGTGGATATTTAGATTAAGGACAGACCGGGGGAGTGGTTTAAATGATAGGATCCCAATACAACCTGTATTAAAGAATAGAAGGCTTATTTAAATAAGTATTATACCATATATAAATGCCACCTATTATATGTTCCATGCATATATTTATTCAGGTTTTGATTTTTATTTTGTTTTAGTTATAACACACATGTGTTTGAATGTATGATTGTCCATGGTTTTAAGAAAGCAATGTTTATAGAGATAGTGAAGGGTTAATATTAGGCCAAGTTTGAATTAATTGTTTGAGTGATTTGATAGGTTAAGAGTTGATGAAAGTTATTTAAAAGGAGGTATATTATAAAAAAAATGTTTTATGAAGGTCTGATGAAGTGCTGTTTGTGACCATGAAAGCGCTAACCGTTTTTATTGCTGTTCTTATTATTTTCTTATCATTAAATTTGCTTTTGGAAGTTACACTACGAGTCTGAGCCCGCATTGCCTTCGGTTGTCACGCTGGAAGTTGCTGTGCATATCATCTCTGAAAAGCTTTAAACTTTAAAACTGACTGAACAGATATCAACTCATTTAAGCCTGGACTCACACATGCATTGCAT
This sequence comes from Protopterus annectens, assembly GCF_019279795.1. Taxonomy (NCBI): domain Eukaryota; kingdom Metazoa; phylum Chordata; order Ceratodontiformes; family Protopteridae; genus Protopterus; species Protopterus annectens. The sequence continues at coordinate 62,038,009 of NC_056732.1, forward strand.
TGCATTTCAATTGCCACAGCAGTTCCTTTTTGTCCAAGTGCAACCCCAAAGGATCACCCCTTGGATTTTCAATCAACCAAAACAACAAATTTAAAACAATGTGTAGGATGCAATTTAGTGTGCCTAGCCAAATCATTTGTTTCTTATGCTTTAAAATGGCATACACATGTTCCCTTATCCTATCTTTTAACGCCCTTCCATCCTGCCCACATAAAAAGTGGTGCAAGACTCACATAGGGCTGCATACACCACTCTTTTTGTATTACAGTTATAATTACCTTGTATTTGATACATCTTCCCATTGATAACAAATGTTTGGGTTCATTTTATATAGGGGCAGGCTCTATAAAACCTGTATCTTTTCATGGTAAAATCTTGATTGTCTGAGGAAGAATTAACAGGCATTTCCAGGAAATCTTTTAAGTTTTTACCTCTCCTGAAAATTATTGTTGGCTTGTCTCCTAACTTGCTAGCCAACTCATGGTCTTCCCTAATAATTATCTAATTTTTCATGAGTGTTCTAACCTCTGCTTGGTCTAATGAAAAAGTGGTGACAAAGGAATTATTGTACTTATCAATCAGAGGTGAAACAGTTCCCCTTGCTTTAGTCATTACTTCACGCCCCCCCCCCCATTAACTGATGACACCCTCAGCCTACTTGTGGGTGTCAACTGTGGCTTTAAAATAGGCATATATACATTGTTATGTCTTTTAATCATGACTTTATCTAAGGATATATATATATATATATATATATATATATATATATATATATATATTTTTTTTTTTTTTTTTTTGCATTCCCATCAACACACAACATTTATTTATTTATTTTATTTTACATTTGTTAACCGGGATAGTCTAACTGGATTTATGTCCATTTTCAGTAGAGTCCCAGGGAGATAAGCTCCAAGAGATTACTAGACTACTAACATACAGGTACTAGTTGTTATACAGTTAAATACTACAAATTTTAAACAGTTCAGGAATCTTCACAGTTTATACAAAAAACATGTTACAAGCATTAGATAAGATATTTTAGACTTTATGTACAATACTTCATTAGTAACTAGAAAGTAATTGTTAAACAAATACATACTTCAAATTTCAACAGTTCAGCAATGCTCACATTTTAAACAATACTTGTTGCCTGCCTTAGGTAGGATGCTTTAGAATTATATACAGAAGAATTTAACTAGGTATTTTAAATTATCTCTATTAGGATAAGATATGTTTTTGCCAAGGATAGGCCTTGATCTAAAAAGACACAGATAGAGCAGGAATTAAGTCTTAAGAGAGGGTATTTGGGATATAGTATGAGATTAGTCTGGATTTGTACAGGGAAATAACCAATGGGTTTTAAAATAGAGTTTCAGATTGTTTTTAAAAAGTGCAATGAAGACAGTGATGTAAGTTCATGGGGGAGTTGGCTCCAATACTTTCCAACTGCATTTGAGAACAGAGCATCTCCTACCATGTTATTAGATTTACATATTGATACTAGTAATTTATTAGATGAGCGTAAAGTTGAAAGGTTCTTATATTGGGTAATGAGACTAGCAAGTATTGGGGTATTGGTAGGTTGGAAAAGGGTTTTGTGCGCAATGGTGAGTTGTTTAAAGTGAATCTGATTCAGAAGCTCTAACCAGCCTAATTGTTTCAGGTTATGGCAGTGATGGGTCCTAAAGGAGGAAGCAGTAGCAAATCTGGTAATGCTATTGTAAGTGTTGGCTAGCTTGTTAAGGTTATTTTTTGACAAGTTAGTATATATGGAAGAAGCATAGAGAAGTGTGGAGATAAGGTGGGAATAGGCAATAGTGGTTCTGGCTAGTGGGGAGAGAAAGGGTTTTATCCTATAGAGGGAGCCTAGTTTCCTGCTGAAAGTTTTTGATATGGGTTTCAAAGTTCAGGTTGTTATCAATGGTTACCCCTAGAAGTTTAGTTGTTGGATCGGGAGATATGAGTAGACCATTATTGGATAATACTGAAAAGTTCATTGGGAGTGATTTATGGGTAGGAGTGAAGAGGAGTTTGTTTTTTTTTGTGGTTCAAGAGGAGGCAGCGTTGTAGAAACCAATTTTCTGTTTTATTGAACAATGTCTGAGTTAGAGTCTGTAGTTGGGATTGAGATTTAGCTGAGAAGATTATTGTCGAATCAACTGCATATTGTACACAGTTAAAGGAATAGCTAGGTTGAGGTCATTGATAAATATGGAGAAAAGGAGGGGGCCCAATATAGAGCCCTGAGGAACACCTAGGGTAACTGGGAGATGGGATGAGAGGTTGTTGTCCCATTGCACTGCCTGCTGTCTATTATCAAGGTCGGACTGAAACCATTTTATAGTCTTTGTGTCCAGAGAGAAGGATTTTAGAATATTGAGAAGCAAGTGGTGGTTGACCATGTTGAATGCTTTTTAAAGGTTGATGAAAAGTGCTGAAGAGAGAAGATTATTACGTTTTTTATTGATGCTGTCAGTGAAGGATAGGAGGGCAGTTGTTGTACTGTGGAAAGGCCTGAAGCCATATTGGGATTTGGCCAGTAAATTGTTCTAGAGTAGGTGGTCTAGTAACTGTCTGTGGATGCACTTTTCCATTATTTTAGCTAATGGGGAAAGTAGTGCTATGGGATGATAGTTAGAATATTCTCTGGAGTTTCCACCCTTGTGTAGGGAGATAATGTAGGAGATTTTCCAGATGGTGGGAATAGTGCTTTTTTATGATTCTATTTATCAGCAATGATACAGGATAAGCTATGACTTTGGCTGCCTTTTGCAGGTATTCAGCAGGTAGCTGGTCAGCTGAGGGGGTAGTAGGTTTTAGTTTACTTAAGAGGTTGCAGATGAGGGAAGTTGGGACAGGTTGCAGGTTTAGAGTTGGGAGGGAGTTAATAGTATTGGTTGGAAGGGCAGAGCTATCGGCTGTTAGTTGATTAGCAAGTGTTTGGATGGTCTCAGTGAAGAAGGTATTAAAAGCATTAGCAGTTTGCTTTGGATTCTCAGAATTTGATCCTATAGGGGGTGGTGTTGCAGATTAGCCTGGTTGAAGTAGTCTGTTTATGCTAGCCCAGAACTTTTGTGGATTATTTTGGTTGTTCTGTTGGAAGTGGAAGTAAAAGTTGTTTTTATCTTCAAGTATAGCTTTCTTAGTCTTATTTCTTTTTTGCCTGAATTGTTGTTGGTCTACGGGGTTTTTAGTTGTTTTCCATAGTGCCCAAACTTTATTTCTCTGTTGAATTTTCTGCCTGGTTTTCTTTGTAAGCCATGGGGCTGGTTTAGATTTAATTTTGATGGCACACTTTGGTGCATGGTGGATAAGGATTGTTAAGAATTTTGAGTTAAAGTAGTTTGTTGCTTCGTCAAGTGGGAGGTATTTTATAGGTGGTCAATCACATTCTTTTAGTTAGAAGTTATTGGGGTTAAAGTTTCTGTTGCTTCTTATGGTTTTATATATGGTTGGGTTGTGTGAGCTCGACCTTTGCCTGATTATGTAAGTGAGAGAATGGTCACTTACATCGTCAGGGAGGGTCCCTACATTATAGAGTTGTTGGTGATTATTTATTAGAATCCAGTCTAGGATGGATTCTTTGTTATTGGGTTTATTAATTCTGGTTGGAGAGTTGTTTGTGAGAAGCCATTAAGGTTAATATGGGAGGTTGGTGATTCTGTAGAGCAGTCCTTCCAGTCTATATTAAAGTCTCCAAGAATTATTGTCTCTTGGGAAATTTTTGTGGAGAGTTCAGCAAGGATACCTTCCAGAGTGGTGATGTTGTTACCAGGGGGCAAGTAGATACATAGTATATTTAGGGATTTACTGGGATTAAGTTGAAGTTTGGTGCTAATGATTTTTGCATGATTTTCAGAAGAGGAACCAAGATCTAGTATAGATATTTGTAGCCCTTCTTTATAGAGGATAGCAACACCCCCCCCTTTTTTTACTTTGTGGTCTTGTCTCAAGATGTTGTACCCAGATGGAATAATTTTAACATCTTGTGTAGTGGGTTTTAGCCATGTTTCTCTTAAACAATGTATATCAAAGGAATAAGCATCCAGGAGAACATGGATATTTATGCTGCGAATATTGAGGTGAGCTATATAGAGAGAGTTGGGAGATTTAGATGGGATATTTGGGGTAGAGGGAACATGAATTTGTGGTTCTGTGCTAGTTTTATGCCCTGGTCCTGGTTTAGGATGAATGTCCCCATCTAGTAAGGAGAGGTGTACTAGTTTGTTTAAGGGATTGTGAAGGTTAAAGTAATGGTGAAGAGTTTTTTTAGGTTTTAGATAGTTGTATTTGATATGGGTCAGTCTGTGATATTTAGCAGGTAAATAGCTAGGTAAAGATGTTACATGTATGTGTTCTGGGGAGTTAATTAGAGGTATAGTACTTGTTTGTGCATTAGGGAAGTTCAGCTATAAATATTTTGACTGTTCATATGAGTTAGCAGGTAGGCTGTTGTTAGAGAAAGTAGGAGAAAGACAATGATTAGGAGCTTTAGTTGGATTTGGAAAGGTCATGTTTGTATAGTGACTAATAAGCTTACTGGTGTTCTTTAAAGAGGAGGAGTTATACTAGGGATAATTAGAGAGAGGTGTATGTAGAATGTTAACAAGATGACTATTGTGATTGGATTGGAGAGGAAGAGGGTGTGGTGCGGATGTATAAGCTTAGGAGCAGTAGGGGGGTGTGGGAAATGAGGGTAGGGTAGGGGAGCGGAGTGAGCCCGCAGGGCGAATGGAGCAGGAAGAGTTAAAAAACAAACGTTGATACAAACACCAAGTCTCCAACATGTAGAAACACAAATTTATTGTGAATACAAATACAGGAAGCACAAGTAAATAACGGTTAAGCGCTTTTCGTCTCTAAATAGCAGACTTCTTCAGACCATCAGAAAAAACAAACTCTCCACTTA
>NC_056732.1:62047917-62102917 GCF_019279795.1 Protopterus annectens
TACACCCCCCACACACCCCTAACTATATATGCTAACACCAGGATCACACTACAGTGAGGAAAAGGACATATACCTTTTTTTTTTGCCTTATTGTACAACTTGTCAGTGAAATGAGTTTTAGTTGAAATAAGTTTTAGGTGAAATGAACTTTAGGTGATTTGGTTTAGGTGAATTGAGTTTAGGTCTAATGAGTTTTAGGTGAAGTGATACGTACCCATAATATATATATATAGATATATATATATATATATATATATATATATTTGCATCTGTGGTTCCAGACTTAAAAATGAACATTTGTTTGTTTATAATCACTAACTAGAAAGTTTTTTTTTAATGTTAGTAGTAGCATTCTAACACTTGTGTAGTTATTTTCAGCTAGAAGAATCATACACAGAAAAAAATTAATGGAGCGGTTGTAAGAGTTGTAACATTTTTACTGTTTTAATAAGATCAGAATAATGGGTTTCTTTGGACCTCAGTGACACAAAAATGAGATGTTATTCTTCCTGACATCAAGCCTTCATGAAGCATTACATTATCTCCAGCCTTTTACCTTTGTAGTTTCATATGCTACTATTAGACAATATTCCAGTTAAGCCATTTAAAGCCATTTGAATCAGTGTCACTGCAGTCCCAATGGTACACCCATTTCATCTTATTTTCTATGCACAAACATATAAGAACATGCTATCATACTGAATAAATCATGTTCATTCAGTCAAAGCTAGATTACTCAGTTCCTGTTATTATATATTCCACTTATCTATTCAGAGGCATCAGAAGATATAGACATATAAAAGTGACTGAATACAATTTACTGTACAAAACATTGGCTAGTCTTCTTTTACTAAAAACTAGACTATAATTATTTTTCAACTCATTTTTTCACCTACTTATTTGTTTTCTTAGAATATATATTAAACAGAACCAGTCAATAAATCACATGCTATGGTTTTATACTATCAACCACAGTAGCATGAAATACAGAACTGCTATATATATAGCATAGTTATTCAAACGAACTAAAATCTGGAGTGTTATTTATCCAGGTGCAAAACTGTTTTGTCACAGTATCATGCTATGATTTATAAAGGTCTAGAACTCAAGCAGTGTGGCAGGTCTTACTAAAGGAAACAATTATGTTATCCTTTCAACACAAAAATATTTTTGAATTCTGCCCAGTATGTAGTTGAATTTTATTAACTAGATCAACCTTATCATTTTTAGATTACTTCACTGAAAATTTGGCAACAGTCCAATGTTTTTTTTATTCATCTAAGTGGAAATTGTGCACACTTTTTATATATAACTTAATTTGGTAATAAACATTTTTGTTCCCATGCATTTTCTAGAGAAGTTATCTGTAAATATGTTCACTGCAGAACAATTTCATGCTATTATTTTTATGGCTGAATGTCTGCAATAATATTTGAATGGTTGTATTCTAAAGCAAAAATACATAGCTGCATGGTCACTGTAAAGGTACTACCACCCACTCCAGATTTATATTGACAGTTTTATTTATTATTTGTTTAATGGGAAAGCTCAGCTTGGAATGAAGCCAATTTTCAGCAGCGGCCTGGGGTGAAATGCTCTAGACGCATGTCTTTGTAAAGTGGAAGGAAACCAGAGTACCCGGAGAAAACCCACACGAAAGCAGGGAGGACATGCAGACTCCATACAGAAGGCACTCCAGTCAAAACTTGAACCGGAGAACCTTTTGCTGTGAGGCAACAATGCTACTGCTGCAACCCTCCACCATCCAAAGCTAAAGACAAAGGGAACAGTTTATAATGAAAGAATAATTACCATTCTTAGTAATTACTTCAGGTAATGCATCTGCACATATAAATCATTTCAATAAACTAAATCAGATTATTTGTATATCTTATCTTTCTTTCCCGGTCAACAAATGTTAAATAAAAAAATAAATAAATAAAATAAAAATTATTAAAATAAATACATTTTTTTGTTAAAATGACTCTCTAAAACAATGTTTAAAAAGGTCATACAGGAAAACCAAATACAAAAAGAAGAACCTAGCAAAACTAGAATTTCCACTGAGTGATACCTTAAATCTCTTGAATCAGATGCAACATGGGATATATGTAAAACACCCTGTAATGATATCAGGTGTTTGAGCTAAAAGGCAATTCTGAATGTCCATGACTTTTTTTTTTTTACTTTTAAGTCTTTTTATGGACACTTTCAATCCGCGTCTATATCACGTTATCGAAATTTTACTACATCGAATAAATAAAGGTCAAACTTTATGGATCAAAGTAGTAAAATATCGAATAATGTAAAAAAATAAATAAATCAATTAAAAAAAACTAACTAGCATAGGAAGGGGGGGGTAAGCCCCCCTGCATCCGCCTACTAAAATATACCAACTCTGAGACCACACTACATTGGGGTAAATGGAAATCTCCCCCTTACAGAGATTTCCATTTAGCTGCACGATGTTCTGAACTTTCAGAATTGTCATGCCGACAATATCATATTTGATATTGTCAGCTTACAACAACATGAACTAGACCCTTCAATCCAATAAAGCCAAACCCCTCTAACTATAGACATGCGTATTTCTGCCTTCTTATAACATTATCAACACAGCATAAAAAGAATGTTTGATGTTTGGAAACACAGGGTAGTCATACCCAACTGATATCCATAAACCTACGGGTGTCTACAAAATATCCAAACTAACAAACTAAAACAGTGTTTAAAAAGGTCACACAGGAAAACCAATTGGTTAAAAACACAAAAAGAAGAATCTAGCAAAGCTAGAATTTCTACTGTGTGATAACTTAAACCTCTTGAATCAGAGGCAACATGGGATATATGTAAAATACCCTTTAAGGATATCAGGTGTTTCAGCTAAATGGCAATTCTGAATGTCCATCCCCGGGATTCATGAAGCTTGCACCAGGCGCAGGCATAGTGTAGGCAGAATAATGCCAAATATGGCCAGCGAGCGATTCAGGTACGATCCAATTCCATGTGCACTACCGGCGTACGCCAGAACTGCGCAGCCCTCGGCATAGGTATGCTAATCACCCCATGTGCAGTGTCACACCATGTAATTGAAGGCAGATAGCGATTCATGAAGTGGTGCAGGCGTAGCGTAAGCCCACGGAAATGTAAACCAAAAAACACGGTTTACATTTTCCCAAACAGAACATCGGAGCTATGGAAGTGGACCAGACTCATGTATTACAAAGTTAACATATGCCAATGGCTAAATACACAGCCAATGGCATAAGAAAAGATGCATAACACCTAAAAAACAACATTTAATGTCATGTCCACAGTAACGCACAGTACAACCGCAGGGCATGTGTGTGCAAACAGGAACATAAAGAAAATATATAAAAATGTCATAAAATCGCAATGTAATACAAATCAGGTTTTCACCATAATATGCAATGGTAGGCATGGAACACCACAACCAAGGTGCAAGGGTTGCTAAGGGCCTGTGACAGTGTTTGGAGCAGTAACTGTGAATTAGTAGTCAATGCCATGCAAATGAGGCAGGTAATACTGAATTGCAAACATCCCGCCTGATGAAGGATGTACCATACGGCGCAGCACTATAACACTGAGGAGTGGCTCAGAGGAGATACATGGCATCAGCAGAGGGGTGCGCCACCATAGCAGTAAGCACATTGGAGCAATGCAAATCTGGCCTGGCCATTGCTAAGCAAAGCTGCAGGACAGGGGTGGGGAGGAAGGTATAGAATTATTTAGCTGAGAGCACACATGGTGCCCGAAAGCGCATGTGTACGGGGATGAAAATGTGCCTGAAGTCCTGTAAGCGGATGCATGCACCGTGAACAATACCACAAACAGGAAGGTCAGGGGAAGAAAAGAAGGAAATGCCGAAGTAGGGTAATTGGAGTACTACTGAGCAATTAACACCAATCAACTCACGGCGGCCATTCGACGGCAGCTGACAAGTCTGCTTGCAGATACCTGCAAAACAGGATAGGGGAGGCAATGGATTGCAAAGATAGGAGATCTGTCATAGCAGAGCAAAGCAAACCGACAGTAGACCGGCAATAGCACACATTACGCAAGGTAAGCCAGATCTAGGAAAGTACAAATGAAAGCAGGCTGCTGGATGCATGCCAGAAAATGGTAGGTGGAACGTGCAGAAATGTAAAGGGAAGGTCAAGAGGTAATCCACAGCAGCCAAATGTAATTCAACACCAAAGGCACCACAATAGTAGTTCCGGTAGTAAAACACATAAGTTACCCTGTAGTTACGATCGTACATACACACTCTATGACATCATCGGTGCTCACAGCACAATAGTATAAAGTGTGAAAGCACCCTACACACACCTGTGTATTCCCAAGCACTGCACCATAGGTGTAAACACATGGGGAATCTTTAAAATGTACATGTTGGGAGCTGCCATAGCTGTGATTCATCAGCATGTGTTAGAGACTGACGGTGTTGTGGAGGATGATGCCGACAACCACCGCAGGCCCCGGAGGAGGAGAAGAGTGTTCAGACCAAGGGTAACCTACCAGGGGCAACATGATCTGGAGATAGTAGAGTGTTACAGGGTGGACAGGGACATCTTACAGCAAGTAGTGGAGCTGTGACAGCCACGCCTGAGAACCAGAAACAACAGAGGGGAACCGATCCCAGTGGACACGAAGGTATGTGTAAGCTTGCGAATACTAGCCACAGGTACCTTTCAAAGGTCATCTGGAGATATAATGGGAATCTCACATGCATCAGCATCCAGGGTACTACACCAGTTCCTGGATGCCATGTTACCACATGCCAATGAGCATATATACTTCCCCCGAACTCAGGAGGAGTTGGCCAGCAATATGCATCACTTCCACCGTGTGGTACACTACCCGGAGGTACTGGGTGCGATAGACTGCATGCACATACAAATCAAGTCACCACCCAGTGAGCATGACAGGCACTACATAAACCGCAAGGGATTCCACTCCATCAACTGTCAGATCATGTGCAATGCCCAGGGCATTATCATGGATGTGTGTGCTGGCAGCCCTGGAAGCTACCATGACTCCCATATCTGGCATGCCTCACAGCTGTATCAGGTATTTGTCAGGGGGTCATCCCACATGGCCACCTTGTGGGGGATGCTGGCTATGCACTGGAGCCGTGGATGATGACTCCCATCAGAAATGCACACACACCCATGCAAGAACGCCATAATGAGGCACATGCACAAACCAGAATCATCATAGAGCGTGTGTTCGGGATGCTGAAATCACAGTTCCGGTGCTTGGACACATCTGGTGGAGCCTTGCAGTACTCTCCAGGCATGTGTGCCCACATTGTCATAGTATGTGCCATGCTACATAATATGATCCTGCGGAAACAGCTGCAGCAGGGACAAAATGGTGAAGGCCCTCATAGCCCACCGCAATTGCCAAGGCCATCACAGGCACAGAGGGATTCAGACCACGAATACACTGTGCCAGCCCCAGTAGGCAGACAGAGGTGTGCCCAATATGCCTACACCTTGGCAAAAAGGGAATGTATAGCACATACTCTGACAGTGTAGGCCCCTATGGACTGACACACGTCTCCACCTGCACACACAGTAAAATGGATGGCACACAAACACGACCACCTGTAAATTGTAATGTATAGGTGGCCCACTGTGTGAATCCTACATAGGCAGCCCTCAAACATTGTACACACAACAGCTATTGGAACACGGAATGTCAACACCTGAACAGTACATGCACCTATCAGCATATGGTGGTGCTGTGTGCATAGGTTCCCAGGTACATCGGTAGGTACATGGCTGATTGTCAGAGGCCATACACCAAATGGGGCAGTGTCCGCTGTCACCACAACATCGAGTAACCAACTGTTGCTTAGTGGAGCAGAGGCAATTGCGGGAGCACATGTGTGTAAGCACTGTTCTGCACACACTCAGCACAGAGTCCCTGCTGCATTAATGAGGGGCTCCACATAATGTAATCATAGATGTTGTGTCAAGGCATGGGGTGTACCCATGACAGGTATTCGTCACCCCAGCATGCTCCACCTACAGTCATTTGAAGGTGTAACACAGTATCATGTGTGGCTCACTGTGATATACATACCCAATGCTGGAGCACATCCAGTAAACATCACATGGACATACCATTAACTTGACTCATCAATATGTAAACTAACTGAGTTACCCATGTGAGTGCAGTATGGAGTAACAGCCATAGTATACTTCACATACAAAACGATATAACACATGTACAAATCCCAGATGTCCAAGTGTTAAATGCAGTGACCGTCGTGCCTGTTCCCAGTCCCACATCCTGCAAGGGATGTAACATAATCCCGAAGGCACGAGTAATGCATGTCGGATGTAGGTCATCAGATTATGTTTAGCACACGTTAGGGGGAATATGCGTTGCCCACTGCTGGTAAGCAACGTTTAAATATGACTATACGGATATGCGTGAAACAGAGCTAAGCTTCTCCGAATATCGTGCAGATCATGGTCAATGATGTCCAGAACAGGTGAAACCAGCATTATTCACCCTTGTACTAATAGCGCCTGCTCTGAAGGGTAAAACAACCACTGCCAGGAGTAGAACACACAATCATGTATACAATCACCTAACACTATTGCTAGCCAAGATGTACCTATGGTATGGTTGCCACCTCTTCAAATGACCAATGTGGGACATACATCAGATGTCTGCAGGCCGACACATACACCCGGCCAGTATGAAAATCAGAACTTCACTGTTTTGCCTAGATAAAAGCTTATTCTTGTAATGTTTATTTACTTATTCTGTTTCTATAACATATAGGTGGTTCAGATACAGAATAACTGTTTTATGCAACTATTACATAAACTATAGGAAATAAGTATGTCCTACAATCTCAGGACATTTGCCATGTTTACAAATATTTTGCAGGACACAACTGCCCAAAGAGGGACTGTCCCTTGCAAAGTGGGACAGCTGGTAACCTTAACCTACGGCAGGTGTGTAATGTGACTGGTACAGACACAAACTTGCGGAGTCCAGGAAACAGTATACACCGATAAGTACACAATGAAAGGTGTAGCTTGCTTGTCACTTTCCCTGTCAGATATGTATATATATATATATATATATATATATATATATATATATATATATATATTTATACACACACACATATATACATATATAATACAGATAGAAAGGGCAATAGAGTGATATATGTTGATACATACGGATTCAACGATATCTGCAAATATATATAGATAGGTCAACGACATTCATAACACCTTGAAGGTACAAATAAATAGGATACCACCAACTATGGAATGTGTAACATACCGACACGCATAACCACGAGGCTGAAAGACCGAAAGAACACAGTACCGGAACAGTACAATCACGAGTAATAGTATGACGATATGAAGGGACATTTAGTTACCTCTGCCGGTGTTGCGGTCCACATAGGTACTGTGTTCAACTGTGTTTGTGAGTGCCGTAGTCTGTGTATGTGTGTGTTGAGGGTGCTGTGTGCGTCTCCATGTGACTGTAATGTGTGTGTGTGTGTGTGTGTGTGTGTGTGTGTGTGTGTGTGTGTGTGTGTGTGTGTGTGTGTGTGTGTGTGTGTGTGTGTGTGTCCGCATCATGTGTCTGTTAGTGCCAACTTGGAGGTAGATCATTACGGTAGGTGTGGGTATAGCTAGCCGTAGGCATACGGTTGCCACCTGTCCCACATTAGGAGGGACAGCCCCTCCCTGGGCAGATGTGTCCTGACATAAAACATTACAAAGGGCAAATGTCCAAGATTGTAGGACATTATTATGTCCCAAATATTATGTAATAGTTGCATTAAATAGTTATGCCTGTATGTAAGAAACGTAAATGTTACATGCAATATGATAAGTAGCCAAAGTCCCACAACAATAGGTATGTATTAAGGATAAAAGTATGTGCTATCCTGTGTACTGACCGTGGCTATGTGTCGGCCTGTAAACACTGCTGTGTGTCCCGCAAGTGTCCAACAATGGCCATATGAAAAGGTGGCAACCCATGGCAAAGAGGTTCTGTCACCAACACAACTGCAATGACTGCAAATATCTGGGACAGAAATACACGGGATAGCTGTCATTTAGACATATCCCTTTACATATTGCTGCAATTCCGGAGGTATGGAAGTATCAACCTCACCTGCATACTATATAGAAACCAATTAACAACGGCCCAATGTAAAATCCCGTAACATAAGTCTACTAACTGATAGCTCTTTAATTAGGGACAGAGCCCACACACATATATATGGAATATGTAGAAATGCAAGCCCCACAAACCTGTATATGCTACGTACACGTAGTGCTGGGAGGGTGGCTTAATGGCTGAGGTGTTTGCCTTACAAACAAAAGGTGCAGGGTTTGAGTCTCACAGGAGATAATTGGCTAGGCTTAAAATAGCTCGCAAGGACAGTTAGCTTAGTACTAAACTATGAACCTATGAACCTATGAACCTACACACACAGACATCCCCCACACTAGAAACTATAGCAATACAGACTGTAATTACAACACAAACATCCAGTCAGTCAATTACATCTGCAGAACCATCAACATACCTTGCGAGAGACACAATTAAAGGCGCCATGCAAAATTGTAGCCGTTGTATAATGGAACAAACGGCGATATTACAGGTTTTGTTTGTAATAGTCCATTATTAGACGGTTGGGATGACAGGTACACCCACATGTTGAACCACATACTCTAGCTGTCACACACAATCCACGGGGGACATGAATCCAATGTACACTTGTCTCTTCACATAGCAGTTGCAATTACACACAACAAAACACAATACAGGCTGTCTCCCCGAAGGTAGGGCAAATGGGCAACGCCCAAGTGGAGAATTCAATTATACCCCACTGTTGCCACGTAATTGGTGAATGGAGTAGCTGCACAGCTGATGTGCAAGTAATTAGTCACTCAGGAACACCAACTGGCGGCAGGAAACCACATGTTACAGGTATCGACGTATATAAGGATGGCTTGCCAGACATTCAAACCTTATGCTCATACCATATACCTGTTTAAACAGTGTAAGAGAGATAGAGACGAAAGTCTGGAATGATAACAAGGTATGTAGAACACTCGGTATGTAAGTTTATGTATAGCATGTTTTGTATTAATTATTTAGTGTATGTATAGCCTGGTTTGCATGAATTAAAAGTGTCCGCAATGCATAAAGTGGGAAAAGGTATTTATGTAGTGATGTCTTGCTGAGCATACTAACGCTTGTAGAAACTGCGTCCAGCAGTGGGCTACAAGGTACATATCACAGACACTACAAGGGATGCTACATGAGGGCTTTAAACAGAACAATTCCATACAACCCGCCATCAATGGTAGGATATGTCCAACAAGTACGTGCCATAGCAGGGGATAGTATATGTTCATATACTGTCACAGTAGGCATGTGTATGGACATATAATGACAATGACATGTCTAAGGTGGTCCCGCTGTGCAAGTATGCTTTGCATTATGGGATACTATGTAAAATATGTGTAATGTATAGTATTGTAGGTAGATATGTCAGATATTCTACACAGCATAACAGGCATATCATGCATACCAAAGGTATTGTCTATTGGCATGTAAAATAACAGGATACATATGGCTTGTAGGCACGGGACATTGTAATAGCATGATAGCTAATCTAAATGGAAGGGCTACCAAGTAACCATGCACAAAGGACATGTAATAGCTTCACAGGTTCATGGTGGGGTATTATGCAGTCTGGCAAGTCTATGTGTAAGCACAACACAGTGTTCACACCAGTGACACCTCTCTAGGGTAGTGTCCTGAGAACAGCAGAGCCATGTGTTACCTACACCTTTGCACAGTACAGCCACTGCAGTGATCCCTGGCGTACATGTGTCTCCCAACTACCAAGTGAGGTATCACATGAACAGTGCTACTGAGTGTCCCTGCGTGATGTACATAGGACTCATGTTCCAAAGCATGGTGAGTGTCCGGTTTGGGAATGTAACCCTCAAGCACATCCCACTCATTGTTGCGTGTGTGCACATATCCATGAGCATGCTGCTTACAGTGGCTTTTGCTTATGTCGCATATGTGGAGTATAACCATTAATATTGTTGTGGACATGGGCCCTGTCTGTTCAGCAGAGATCACCCCTGAGTATGTAGTATGCAAATGTGTACAGACATGGTGTCCGTAGTTCAGCTGCATGCATTAACTGTCGGAGCTCAATAAACGTCATGGCGTGTTAATGTTGTGGTATGTAAAGCTGTAGCTGTTGTGTAAGGTACACCCTAAAATGGGGTGGTGTACCCTTGAATGTGTGTAGAAGTCTGGAGTTCAGAGGTACAATGGGTGCCTATGTACCAGCTACACACCAAGTACAGATAAGTGTGGCCACGTAGAAGAATATCCAAATATAAATAAAATATGGTAACCACAAGAGTGGGTGCGACATACGTGTGTACTACGAACACGTACAATGTGACATGTATGTAGGGGACTACCACCTATGTGATAGTCAGTGGGTGAATGGTGTAATGCAAAGGTGATGTTCATGCACCTTGTGTCATGCAGCTTGAGGCCATGATATTCATATCAGGTATCTGTCACAGTGACACCCATATGGATGGAGTCAGTATCAGCTGGTGGATCAATCATGGCACTTTGTATGCAGGGGGTTGTAAAGCTAGGCAGGGAAAGTACCTCTGTGCTAGCCTGTACCTCAGGGAAGCATATACTGAACATGAGGGGCCCTATGGCTGAGGACTGTGGTATGCCAAGTGTAACTGAAATGCAGTAGGTACTATGGTATGCTACCCTCATTGTGTGTGTCCTGTCCATGAGCCACGTTGCATAACATCCTGAGACATAGGGTACGATGTGCAGGTGGATGTGTATGTTGTCAATACCAGAATGGAGAATGGTGCTGAAAGGCAATGAGAGGACAATGTAGGATGTGTGGACCCCTGTACCATCATCAACTACCCTGGTAACTGTATGAAAGGAGTCCACCAGGTGTAGGGGCCATGCTCTGGCCCTAACAAGTCTAACCCAGGTGGCATCAAAGGACTGGAGCCAAACAATGTCTCTGTGAATGACGTCCATGATGATGTTCCCCATAGCCATGCAGAACAGTCCAGTCAGGTGTGTAGGACTACAGTCCCACTCGTGCATTGTGGCGCCACCTGTGTGGAGTGTGATAACTGTTGCTGTGTGCCATTCAGGGGCCACAATGTCTGATACAAGGCTATTACTGAATATGGTGGCCTAGTGGGGAGACATGTCGTTCAGAGGTTTGTGGACATCACAGCCTGGGACTTTGGAAGGTGACATGGGGCCAGTGTCCCAGGACATATAGAGTGCAGTTAGTACTGTGTAGGTGTGACCACAGGGACACCGCAATGTTCCTGCATGGATTGTGGCCCTGTAGTGAGTGAGAGGGTGTAATGTTAGCATTGAATCCATCCACCAACATGTTGCCAACATCACCTGGTTCTGTAATGTTCCTGAGTGACTGTTGTATGTGAGAGCAGATGTGGGTATTGCCATTGACTACTGACATACCACCATAATGCCTTGTGGTACATCCCAGAATGTGTCACAGTAATGTTTATGTAGCTAGTCTTGGAGTATGTGATGAAGGATCCTGTGGCCCTACCAAGGCTGACCAGTGAGCTACCCCACCCATGGGATTGTACACCACTGTGCGACAGCCTTCACCTGTTGTTGTAAATTATGTCCATGGAACTTGACCACAAGAGTGGCGTCTGTTATCTGGTGTGTACCATCATGGCTCTGTGTGGAATAGCATGATCCATACAGTAGTGTACGTGCTAATGAAGTGCACTGGGGTATGTGTCAGCGTTTGTATGTGTATTGTCCATCTGCACGGGTGTCATGACGTTAACTACCACTGTCATAAGATGTCTGTAGTAGGTGTTGTAGTACTCATGTACTGTGTATGCCGTGGGTGGGTGTGGTGCCGGGATGTGGCTAACAAGGGTGATTAGCATATGTTCGGAATCCATCAATGAAGGGATAACCCCAGGTGTGGAACACCAGTCACATGTTGGTAGTGTTCATGTCAAGGATAATGTTGGTCTTGAAGGTGTTAAGTATGGGTTGATCCAGCCGAGTGGAGGTTATGACTCATGGATGCGTCAGTACATGAATGGCTATCCCAGTTAAGTGTGGGGTAGTGTCAGTCACACATCAGTAGTAGCTGTCTGAGCCCTACTGCCCAGTACACCAACAAATGAGGTCTGGTAACCATGGGGTATGTTGTTGAATCTGTAGCTTGTTACAATGTGTATAGCAGTTCTGGACACAGTTAGTTGCACGTGGAGCACCTCTGATGCATTGTGCTAAGTAACTAGCCAGGATGTGTGTACAACATAGTGGGATATGGGAACACCTCAGCATTGGGTGTGCCGGTCCAGATATGTGCCAGAATGGTATGGTTTGTCTCTAACCTGTCATTACAGGTGTGCTCTGCAGAGCCTAGAGACAGGTCCCAGTCACTGCAGAGATATTGAAGTGGTGCATTATAAGGTGTGCCTTGCCTGCGTGCGTCACATTGGAAGATGCAAGCATTGTGTCACATAACCCCATGTCTTGCTTGCCAGTTCCCATTCTGCCAGTGACTGTTATTGGAAACTGTGCAAGATAGGCAGTATAGAAGCAGTAAGAGCCTTACATGTGATCTGTACTCCCAGGGCTGACAGGTGCAGGTCATCTGTGCCAAAGCATTGTGTTTGACCAGGTCAGTCAAAGCGGACAGATACCAGATGCATGTGGAATGACAGCAGAAGCATACGCAACTGTTGAAGTGACACAGTCAGTCATTGTACAGTGGTATCGGGTCTGGATGAATGCATAATGCTCCCCAGGGCTTGGCCCACACCTTCAGGGCTACAAGATTGGTGAGCTATTGCACGTCCCTGCACACGTAGTCTGTGAAGTGGCATCTCAGGGCAGTCACACTAACATGGAGAATGACAGTCACATCGTACCTGGTGAGGTGTGGTATAGGTGCATAGGTTATGTTGCAGAACCAGTTACCCGACAGCAAGATGTAAGCGACTATCACCTTGTGTAGCCTGCTATGTGGAACTGCAGTGTGACCGCCTACAGAGTCACCTATGACTGGTGTGTTTTGTATGTTATAACACCCTATTGGCTGTATGTGATGGGCACACATGAGTCTGTGGGCTATAAGTTGGTGATGTTGTGTTCCGTGATGGGGGCTGCCTCTGGTGCCTACACAGAGTATGGAGAGGTACTGCACAAGTTGTCCTCGTATGTGTGGCCTCTGGTGGAGATCATATGAGACTATGTGATGAGTGGGGTGTGTTGCGAATGTTACACATCCTCACATGACTGTCAGGTGCAGTCAGGGTTGGTGACAGCATTACCCCCAGCAGGGCTGCATAAGTGCATCCCCCACAGGCTGTATTGTCGTATGTTGGGAGGTGAGCATTGAATGTGTACATGAGACAATTGCTCTATTGCCACCTGTATGACATATCCATCATATAGACAGGCAATAGCACTGGTACGTGACAGTTGGACATGCCTGTATATACAACCATGTCTCACAGGATATGTGAGGTACGTGTGCACAACAGCTGTTGTACCATAAGCAAGCTGAAAATTTGAGGACAGCCAGTGTACCTATGGGAAATGGTGTGGAATGGGTGCTATATTAATCAGTAGCTCATGACATGCTCACAAGTTCTGAACAAGTGCTTAGCATGAACATACAATACAGATAGGGTGTTGGATAATATCAACCCACAAGTGGTGACGACCGTCATAATGGGTGGCACCGCACTATAACCCTGCTGAGTATGGTCTGCATGTCCATGAACCATTATCAATGTAGATGCTAGCAGTACAGATGTACAAGACAGTATGGATGTTTGATTACAAATACCTTTGTATGTCACAGGAGTGTTCTACCAGTGGCCTGTTGACAGACTCACAACTACAAAAGGTGCCAGAGTGACATGTGCATATCACACCAGTGCCAGCTACAGTAAAACAGGGTTAATGTGTTGTACTCCACCCTCATTGTAGTTCATACCACACAGACAAATGTTAGGTATCTGTGTATGTAAGGATGTGAATGGCCATGACCTATGAGCAATAGCTGTGTCAGTGTTGTGAACAACATACAGACTGGGCTGTGTGGATGAGGTGTGTGACATATGTGTACATTCTGATGGATGATATCAGCATTGTCTCCACTAGGTGAACATCCCTGTACCCATTAACTACCACCTAGGCTGTGCTCAACATTATGGACACTGTTTAAGGGATGGTGCTGTGCAGTACACCTCCCTGACTTGGTGACGTCTCCAGGCCCCTTAGGTAGTCATACGAGGTACCCATGTCATGACAGGGTGCCATCCATGAGCACAGAGATCATTGGACAGCCATACACAGCACTGGGGTGACCAATATTGGATCACATATCACCTTTAAGGGGTAATGGTCATGCGTGGATGGGCAATACCAGCCTTCACAATCCTCACCTCCACTATGCAGCAGGCTGTATACCTTGCATAAAGACATTTGCTACACCATGATGATGGACATGTTACATGTCCATATCCTGATCTGAAAGACATACGTCATGGACAGCCACCATCCTAATACTAGGATCGCCACATGCTGGACAGATCCCTGTGCCATACATGTGACATACTCCCGCCATACCATGCAACCCTGTCCATCAAAGCTGCACATGTCATCCCAGTCATACATGGTGTGATGGCCGCATGGTAGATGTAGTATCAACTGTCTGGATCAGTAATGTGGCACTGATGCACCTCGCGGTGGCATAATGGCTGTTGGTTACAGCTAGGAAACCTTGCCCATACATGCTATGGTTGATAACCATCCCTGCGAATGATGTCCGAATAGCCATTGTCCCATGTCTATCACATGTCCAACACAGGCGATCCGTGGCAGGATGTTGAACAGCTGTACAGTGCTGTGTAGATGTATATGGCAAAACACATGCATGTACAGGTTTCCATGTGTATGTGTGCATTGTCACTGCTCAAGTCCATTAAGGCTGTGTCTGTGTTGATATGTGACATATACACAGCATCAAGGTCAACAGCATTACCATGGACACATCCAGGCCTGTGCAGATAGGTAAGAACACCAGTGCAGGCAAACAGACATGCCCACATCAAGACAGCATTCACATGGAGTATGAACACTATAATGAGGTGGCACACATATATGGTGATGATATCCAATGCATAACGGGTGTTACATGTGTGTGACACAAACATGTCAGTCATGTCAGTGTCATGATGATTTGCAAAGATAACTGTGCAGATGTACTAGATGTCATAGAAATGTATGTGCAGCAGTATCTCTGTACATCTCTGAAACTGTGACCTGTCACCATCATTATGTCTTACAGATAATGCCTCGTACACACCTTCCAGTGTACAGCCATCAGGAGGATGATGTCCTCATCCCGTACCTCCATGAGAACTATGAGGTGTTGTTCAGTCATGTGCCACAGCATGCCCAGCAGCAGGATAACCTGTGGCAGGATCTTCGCAGGAGGGTGAACGATGTGGGTGGCCATAACCGCACCTACCAGCAGGTGCGCAGACACTGCACGGACCTGATTTGACATGCAAAACAGCGTGCCACTGCAATCACCAGGGAACAAGGTGGAACAGGTGGTGGGCCATCAACCCAGCCCCCACTCACACACACTGAGGAGTTACTGGCCAATCTGGGGACACCCTCAGAACAGCATCCACAAACACTAGCTGCCATTGTGGAGGTGGGTGTCTCCCAACCAATGAGCCTGGAGTTTCCTGGTATGTCAGTACTGCACATATGGCTACTATATCCCATTTACGTGCATGTGTCACTGTACATTATGTAATGTAACAACATATGCATGGTATGTGGACACACATGCTGCATACTACATTATGCTACCCTGTGTATGCACACATGTGCATACTATATGCTATTGTACAGGCAAATGTGTTAACATGAACAGTGCACCCTGTGGCTGTCATACATTCATGGATAATGTTCATACTGCTGTGTCACCCCTATACATGTACCTCTGGCATGCCGCACAGACATGAGTCCGTTGCAGGTGAGACTGTCATCAGTATCAGGCATGGAAAAGCATAGATCTATTCACCATGTGGCCAGTTAACACTTGTACACTTGATGTTCATTCCATTCATGATATGCAGGTCGCATCACCCATCATTCACACAGGCCACCCATGTGCAATATATACAAACAAAATGATACACTGACATGAAACCAGAGTATTTGTCATCGCTACATGTGTGGTCAGCTGTGCATACAACGGTGGAGGTGTTCTACAATGGAGGCATATGTACTATACATTGGAACAACACGTATGGTACACAAACAGTACCACACAGTGAGCTGTGATATGGGCAGACCACAGGAGTCACCATTGTGTTATATGCCCCTGCAATGGGCGCATACATTGTGATGTGCCATCTGACATGTCCCAGACACGTAGTGTATTGGCTGCAATAATGTCACACTATCCCATAACCCATACCTCACATACAACCTGTTGTCTGCATAGCCCTGTGGATAGTGACATATCTGACATCTATGGGTGTATGTCATATGGGACAACACAGACATGTGTGATAGATGGCCATCACACACATTTGTCCAACACATGTGCACACATGGCCATGGGGGATGGCCAGAGATACATAGCCACACAGTAGATGTGATGGGTATACACCCTGTTTCACATTGTCCGCACATGGTCCAATTATAGCCTTAGTTGACTGATTATACAGTTGATGTGGTACACTGGACATCCTAAAAGCCTGTGCACAGCCAGTGGAGGTGTCACTGACGTCTACCATATAAGATGTGTTGAACATCACGCCGGTGTCATAGCATGACAGTAATCACCTCTACAGCTTCCAGACATTGACACCACATCAGGCCACAGATACTGTACATTTTCCTTGCTACTGTAGGACATCACCATTAGCTGTGCACCTCGTGTGTGTGTTACAGCAATGTCATGTTGGACATGGTGAATTGACAAGTCCGCTATGTGTGGACATGGTTGTCAGGCAGCTAAGACTCTGTAGTTTTTGTGCAGGGGTGTCATCTGTAGGTCCTCCAGTGACCTGTCACATGACACAGCATGGTTTGGTATGTATACACCTCAGCATCGGTGGGTCACAATTCACAGTTATGTCATGGGTATGCATGCAGTTATGGCTATGCAATGTGTATATATTATGTACTGTATATCAATATAGACGCCTCATGATGCCATGCAATGGCACAGTGTCTGTACTTCACACTGTAGAGCAATGTAGATGGCTCACACTACCTTTCCATGCACATGCACATTTGCTAAATATGCATTCTATCTGTAGGGCATACAGACAACACCACAATGTGATGGCCATTACGACGCTGTACATGTCAGGACACCATTGTGTCAGACATGTATGCATGTTAATGCACACATCAGCAGATTACATGTCAAGGTCACATCAGCCATGTGTACTGTTATCCTGTTCTGGTCCACATGGTGTATCATGGGGATGCATGCATACTACCATGATTGTGTGAACTGCATGGCTACTGATATGACACCTGCCTGCTGTATTGTGCACCCCAGGGGGTATGCTTACCAACACTATTAATGTCTGAGCTACATGCCGTCTGCTGTATCGCAGGCATGCTGCATGCCGTCTGTCAAATCACATGCATGGTGTGTGTGTGTGTATGTGTGTGTGTGTGTGTGTGTGTGTGTGTGTGTGTGTGTGTGTGTGTGTGTCTGTGTGTGTCTGTGTCTGTGTGTCTGTGTGTGTGTGTGTGTGTGTGTCTGTGTGTGTGTGTGTGTGTGTGTGTGTGTGTGTGTGTGTGTGTGTGTGTGTGTGTGTGTGTGTGTGTGTGTGTGTGTGTGTGTGTCTGTGTGTGTGTGTGTGTGTGTGTGTGTGTGTGTGTGTGTGTGTGTGTGTGTGTGTGTGTGTGTGTGTGTGTGTGTATTGTAATTTAGAGTCCTTCTTTGCATTCACAGGTGATGTAGGTGCGTTACCCTCCTGTGGTCCATCTGATGCTAGTGTCCCCACAGATGCTAGCAGTGATGAAGATATGCACGAGGTACAGGCAGGGTTGTCAGGGGCTGAATCTGTGCCAATGGTTGCCATCCCAGCTATGTCCCCCTCTTCCCCGCACACAGTTCTGCTGCCAACACATACCGCATCACCAGTGGCCATAGAGGAAGGACAGTCAGCGTCTGTTTGCGTGGAACAGGAACGTGTGATGGCTACAGAAGGTGTGCCTCCACACCATGGTGTCAGTGTAATGTCTGCAGATGTGCCACACAGGCATGTGGCCGGTGCTGCTCGTAGGATGACCTCTGGCAGACATGCACCTGCAGGAGAGAGCGCAGCAGCTGGTATCACCAGATGCATGTTCCAGACTGTAATGGCAGAACAGAGAAGGGCAGAGGCTGCAGAGGGCTGCTATCTGTACCCTAAATGACAACATCCAGGCATTGGCAGATGCTCAACAGCAGATTGCTGATGTTCTGGACAGGTGATTGGGTGACATGGTCAGAATCCTTGACCGTGGCATGACAATCCGTGAGCATAAGCTGTCTGTGCTGGAACATCTGGTAGGAGTGAGGCGTAGGCCACGTGGACATAGGCCAGCTACACCACCTAGTGCAGGTTGACGTGAGTGTGCCACCTCACATACCCGCTCCCATAGTGCTGGTAGCAGTAGCAGTGCAGCTGGTGCTGTGCTGTCCACACCAGGACACAGCAGGCCACGTGGACGTGGCCCTGGACATTCCCAGCGGGGACACGGTTCCAGTGGACATGTGTCATCGAACAGTAGCCAATCTGTACTTCCACCTGGTAGTGCCCGTGCAATCCCTGGCAGGCACAGGTCATGTGGCCATGGCCAGACACAGTGAGCTGTACAACCTGGTCTGTACAATCTGGAGCTGTCAATAATACCCCTGTGTAGGCCTCACAAAAGGCAGAACTGTGTGCACACATACATGCACACAGCAAACACATCTGTAGGGCACCACAATACCCACATTCATACTGAACATACATGTCCAATCATATCACCGGCCCTTACCCACACACATGATGTCACCCATTGGTGCAGCCTATGCCCCTGGCACACATTATCACCCTGTGCATATGATGAAGCCTGTGCTGCATCCCTGTCATCCACACCATTGGTGCAGGGACATGCTCAAATGGTCTGATGCACAGGGTGAATAGAATAGTGAGATGTGTATATTACATTAGTTGTGTACGACTAGTGAGGGAAGTGTATATTACATTAGTTGTGTAAGAATGGAGAGAGACATGTATATTACATTAGTTGTGTACTGTTGACACACACCAGACATACCATGTAGTACAGGTGTAGCATGCATTGTTATATGTGCGCAATCATGTAGTACAGGTGTAGCATGCATTGTTATATGTTCACAGTATGTGTCTCGGTAACAACAGTAACAGCATGTTGGTAATGATGCCCTGGTTCCCTCCTTATGGTCTACTTGCATGTGCCTACAGGTAGCAGTGTTTGCAGTCTCCCATGTGTAACTGTGGAGGACTCACAGGCATGTATGGCAATCTCAGCATGCTATACGTAGCCTCAGCCGGACAGCTGGAAAGTCTAACATACCACAGATGTCCACACATATACTGATCCAGCAGCCTGTGTACAGTTTAATAGGCTACAGTGGCTAGAGACGTGAGATCCATACCAGGTCACATCACAGGTATGTTGACATGGTGCAGGGGTTGTACACAGCGGTCTGGATAATGATAATGTTAGAGGCCACTTGATAGCATGAGGCCTCACTGTGTAGCAGTAATACCCTGTCACAGTACAGGAACAAGCCCACACTCACGGGGTCGACAACACTATAATGCACACCCCATAGTGTTGAGGTGAGGACACTTGCCTATGTGGTCATCACCCTCACAGTACTGTGCACCCACACGATGCAACACAGAGAAGGGACATGTACAGGTAGCCAGTATGGCTGAGACTGATGGCATCAACAGGGTAGTAGACTGCATCCCCATGAGGGGTTGGGATCCTGTGTGTTCTGTATGGTAGCATACACTCTCATTCCATGCACCAGACAGCCATACATACATACACATGCAAATACACACACACACACACACACACACACACACACACACACACACACACACACACTGTGGGGACCACAACTGTCATACACATACGGATAGCTGATGTGTGTGATACACACACCACACCTGCCTACGTCATGCTTTCCACACTGCAGTATGTACAGATGTCTACAACAGTGTACAGGGGTGTGTCACAATTGGTATGTATTCCCCACCATATGTGGCATATATGATCAGACATGCAAACACACATGGCAGTACTGTGAATGATACACCAGCTATATGATGACGCGTCTGACAGACATACAGCAGTATTGGCCGCATTATGTGCACCAA
Organism: Protopterus annectens; assembly: GCF_019279795.1. Taxonomy (NCBI): domain Eukaryota; kingdom Metazoa; phylum Chordata; order Ceratodontiformes; family Protopteridae; genus Protopterus; species Protopterus annectens. Next base: position 62,068,488 of record NC_056732.1, read on the forward strand.
CGCTATGTCCGGCAATTGTGCTGCTATATGCACATGGGAGGATGTAAGTGTTACAGGTGTCGAGTGACGTACAGTCGGTAACACCTGACCGCTGTGTAGGTTTTATGTCTTCACCGTCAGGTAACAGTAACATAGCGTACTGTTTGCACATGTAATGGTATGATGGCATGTGACACACCTGTGAGCCGTACCCGGAGAACATCCATGTACACAGGTGGATCACCACTTTACGTACACACATCCATCCATACCTGCTGTACATCCTACCGTACTGTCAATATGTCACCATATATAGGTGTCAATGATGGGGCTGCATTGCAACTGCATGTTGTAGTTAGGCACAGATGAGTTACTTACATCAGCTACTGCACATGCATGGCAGCGGCATGCACACTACAGTTTGTACATGTGTGTTGGTCCTACATGCCTGTCATGTAGCCATGTTTGTATGCATTGCAATCAGTGGACATGTGTGTTGACATACATAACACATGGACTGTTGTATGATATGATGGGTGTCATGGGTAACTAGTACAGAGGGAATGTGTCCTCGGTCAACATTGCTACCTCATGTACTGTTGGCATTCAACAGCCATGGACCCACCTTCCATTTGCATGCGTATGATTGCTGTAGCCACTTGCCTGCACAGAGGACAGGAAAAGCTATGCTATGTACATATGTGTTGTGTGTGTGGTCCATGCACATATCCACTGCAATTACATGTATGACATATCCAAACATGTGTGTTCGTTGGTGTACAGCGACAGTCATCTGTCACACCTGTGTAAGACCCAGGGCCCCAGTTATGTGTAGAGCCAACTTGGTTATGTACAGTGGTATCATTGCAATGTACAACACATGATGGAACCCTGTCGATACACGTGTAGTCTGCACAGTTGCTGTACACCTATGTACAGTCCACTGGTCATGAGTCACATGGTGTTGTGTTGATGTATTGCTGGTCCAACGACATGGTGATGTCTGAGGGCTACATTGTAGACTGCAGTGTGTACCTCTGTGATCTGCACCTGAGACATCTGTGATGGCTCCTGAGTGTGTACTGGTCAATACATGTGAGTGGCCTTCATGTACGTGGGGACAGTAATACCATACTGTGCCCTTCCGTGTTTAGTATCCGTGTGCATGCAAGATGGCCTTTTGCAACTGCTAAGTGTGTGAGCATGCCCAGTACGCCGTTGTGTAGATGGACACACAGTACATTCCAAACTGTGCCCTTACATGTTTAGAATCCGTGTGCATGCAAGACAGCCCTTTGCAACTGCTAAGTGTGTGAGCATGCCCAGTATGCCATTGTGTAGTTGGACACACAGTACATTCCAAACTGCGCCCTTCTGTGTTTAGAATCTGTGTGCATGCAAGACAGCCCTTTGCAACTGCTAAGTGTGTGAGCATGCCCAGTATGCCGTTCTGTAGATGAACACACAGTACATTCCAAACTGCGCCCTTCCGTGTTTAGAATCTGTGTGCATGCAAGATGGCCCTTTGCAACTGCTAAGTGTGTGAGCATACCCAGTACGCCGTTGTGTAGTTGGACACACAGTACATTCCAAACTGCGCCCTTACGTGTTTAGAATCTGTGTGCATGCAAGATGGCCCTTTGCAACTGCTAAGTGTGTGAGCATGCCCAGTATGCCATTGTGTAGATGGACACACAGTACATTCCAAACGGATGTGTGATACTAAGTGTGTGGGCATGGCCAGTGATACCTTGTGTCGGTGATGTGCCTCTGTATATGGGCATGGCCATTGACATCCTGTATAGTGATGGTGGACATCCAGGCAACAGATGTCCATTTTCAACATCACGATGGATGCCTACATTGAACACACTGGCTGACTGTCTTGCAGGGTGCACTGTCTGTGGCGCGTCCCATATCTATGTAGTGTTGTTGTAGTGCTCCATAGATATTTAGCTGCCCTGATAGTACCACTGCCATGTGTTTGTCTACGTCTACCTTGGGACAGTAATATGCTTTCAGACTGCTCACTCTCTATACATTCCCTATCGGCATCCTTGCCTTTGTGGAAGATGTCACCCACCTAGAAATATGACTCTGGGAGTGCTGTGTTCAGTAATCTCAGTAGCGTGATCTGTAAATGCATAATGCTGTAGTGTGATAAGGTAGATAGATGTATGTTTGACTCTCAGCCCTGCCAAGTGTGTGTGAGTGTGTGTTTCCAGCTGCCTGGGGACACAGTAATGCTTTTAGATGCCTCACACCACATACATTCCCTATCGGCGTCCTTGCCTTTGTGGAAGATGTCACCCACCTAGAAGTATGCCTCTGGGAGTGCTGTGTTCAGTAATCTCGGTAGAGTGTTTTGTAAATGCGTAATGCTGTAGTGTGATAAGGTAGTTAGGTATATGTTCGACTCCCAGCCCTGCCAAGTGTGTGCCTCTGTGTGTGTGTGTTTCCAGCTGCCTGCAGACACAGTAATGCTTTTAGACGCCTCACACCGCATACATTCCCTATCGGCATCTTTGCCTTTGCGGATGATGTCACCCACCTAGAAGTATGCCTCTGGGAGTGCTGTGTTCAGTAATCTCGGTAGCGTGTTCTGTAAATGCATAATGCTGAAGTGTGTTAAGATAGTTAGGTGTATGTTCAACTCCCAGCCCTTCCAAGTGTTTGTGTGCGTTTCCAGCTGCCTGGGGACACAGTAATGCTTTTAAACACCTCACACCACATACATTCCCTATCAGCATCTTTGCCTTTGCGGATGATGTCACCCACCTAGAAGTATGCCTCTGGGAGTGCTGTGTTCAGTAATCTCGGTAGCGTGTTCTGTAAATGCATAATGCTGTAGTGTGTCAAGGTAGTTAGGTGTATGTTCAACTCCCAGCCCTTCCAAGTGTGTGTGTGCGTTTCCAGCTGCCTGGGGACACAGTAATGCTTTTAAACACCTCACACCACATACATTCCCTATCAGCATCTTTGCCTTTGCGGATGATGTCACCCACCTAGAAGTATGCCTCTGAGAGTGCTGTGTTCAGTACTCTCGGTAGCGTGTTCTGTAAATGCGTATCGCTGTAGTATGATAAGGTAGTTAGGTGTATGTTCGACTCCCAGCCCTGCCGACTGTGTGTGTGTGTGTGTGCTTCCAGCTGCCTGGGAACATGATAATGCTTTTAGACGCCTCACACCACATACATTCCCTATCTGCATCTTTGCCTTTGCGGATGATGTCACCCACCTAGAAGTATGCCTCTGGGAGCACTGTGTTCAGTAATCTCGGTAGCGCGTTCTGTAAATGCGTAATGCTGTAGTGTGATAAGGTAGTTAGGTCTGTGTTCTAATCCCACTCCTGCCACATGTGTGTGTGAGAGCTTCCCGCTGCATGACAACAATACATTGCTTTTAACCATATGCAAACGGAAGGTGCAAAAAGTCACTGGTAACCACAAAAAAGCACCTTGGATCAAAGGATGTTGTCACAATCAGTTTAATAGCACACAGAAATGAACACTGAATAAGAATAATGCTGACAATGTTGCACAACACATTTTCGTCCTTAACTTCATTAGATGAAATCACCGAAGTGAACTCACCTTATATACATAAGCAATTAAAAAACATCCAATAGTAATACATATCTAATTAAAAGGCAATTTTAAAATTAATAAAATAAAATAAAGAAGCACTACTGTGACATGTCGTACCCAATGGATAATAAAAAACTGAATATACCTATGAATATAAATATGGGATTGCTGAAATAAAACATGCAATATGTACAATATCTTGAACCGATCATGTTATAAAAACAAATATAAAATGCATGTAAATTCATGTAAAATACATCACAATACACAAAGAAATGTAAAATGATGAGTTAATGGACCTGTACTTATAGCTTAGCAGACCTCAGTTTCAAAACTGGAATGAGGGATATCATTTCATTAAGACCTGGTGGTCTGTTGGCCTCTAATATAATTTGCCAATATAGTTCTCTATATTCTACAAGTGTTTTCCACATCCCACCTCTGGGGTCAACGAACACAGTTTCTAAAACAAAAAACGTAAACACTGCTGATTTACATGTAATAGTATGTTTGTATAATGCATGATTTTCATTTTTAGTCCTAATGTCATAAAGGTGCTCGTAAATTCTTTGCTTGAGCTTCCTTTCACTTTTCCCAACATAGAATGAATCACATTTTGTACAAGCAACTAAATATATAATACCTTTAGTATTACAATTTACAAAGGTACCTAATGTTAATTTCTTTTGCCTACTTGGTAAATATAATGACACCTAAAATAAGGTGTGAACAATAACTACACCTTCCACATTTAAACAAACCTACTTTCTTTTTAGTAACATTTTCAAACATTCTTTCATTCGTCCCTCTCTCTAATATATTCTTAATATTGTTACCCCTCCTATAAATAAATTTCAATCTGTTGTCAAAAATGTGATTTAAGTCAGATAACCTGGCAAAACTTTTCCATTCTTTGTCAATAACCCTTTTAACTATTCCTGACTGCCCATCGTAAGTAGTAATGATACCTGAATTGTAGTTGACACCACTATTTACATTACTTACTTCTTGTCGTACACTAGTTTCACCATTACCTAGAATAGGTGCAAACCTACCCCTTCTCTCACCAGTAACTTCACTACATATCTGGTCAAATAATTCACCCAGATAGCCTCTGTTTAAAAATAGACTTTTCAATATTTCACATTCACTATTGTAAATAGTGTCATCAGAAGTCATTCTACTTAGGCATACTATTTGACCCTTCATCACACTTCTCTTCTGGTGAGGTGGATGCGAGCTAGTGTAGTGTAAATATGAATTTGAAAAAGTTTCTTTTCTATATATTTTAGACTTAAAACAATCCTTGGTCTTTATAATATTTACATCCAAATAATTTAACTGTTGATTATTAAAATTATGTGTAAATTTTAAAAAAATAGTTGTTCCATTAAGAAATTCAATAAATAAATTAAAATCATCCTCATTTCCTTTCCATTAGAAACATAAATCATCTAAAAATCTGCCATAAAATGTCCAAAAATGACTAAAAACAGAAGTTGATAAATATGTGTTTTCCCAATATGTCATAATAATATTAACATATGTAGGAGCACACTGTGCCCCCATGGCAACTCCCCTACACTGCTTAAAATATTCTCCTTCAAAAAAATATATAATTGTTTTTTAATACTACCTCCATTAAGACCAAAAGTGTTCTAAAATCATTGTGTGTAATTCCTTTAAATCCCACTAACACTTCTTCAAACCACTCAAGACCTATGTCATGAGGTATACTAGTGAATAAGTCTATGACATCCAAGGTAGCAAATGGCAATTCTTCAGAATAAAGTTTTGTCTTTCTCAAAAAGTCCTAAAAGTCCTGTAATATATAAATGCTATTCATAAGTACTTTCTTTACTTTTTTATCAATAAACTTTGCTAATGGTGCTGTAATAGAACCCTCAGCAGAGACTATTGGTCTTAAAGGTGGATCTTTAATATTTTTATGCACCTTTGGTATGCCGAAAATTGAAGGAACCTTCGGTTTCTCAACATGTAAAAATGTATATGTGTCCAAGTCAATCAACCCATCCACTAATAAATCATTTAATAGGACATTTATTTTTTATATGCTACATTGATTTCATTAATAGATGTCCTTGTATATTTGGTTGAATCACTTAAAATCTCAAGCATCTTACCTTCATAAGTGACATAATCCATAAGCACTACCCCTCCACCTTTGTCGGGTTTCATAACCCTTAAATTCTTGTTTTTACTCACTAATTTGAGTGTTTCTTGCTCTACCAAGGATAAGTTTGATTGTACCTTATGTCTTCCAAGTGACCTCCTTAGTTCATTTTCCAAAACCAACTCAAAATTCTTTAATTGTGGGTGTAGGGGTGGATTAAATGTACTCTTACGTACTAATCTTTCTTCATTAAAAAATCTTTTTGTCACCATTAAAAAATAATTCAAGATTTCTCTTTCTAATAAATAATTTGATGTCCACTAGCAGTCTAAAGATATCAGTTCTCTGCTTGGGTATGAACCCAAAACCTTTTGAGAATAAATCAAAAAAAGGTTTTGTCACAGTGATACTAGAATAATTAAAAATGTTAAAATCATTAAATGTCCATTTACATCCATCGTTAAGTAAACCAACATTTAGTTTTTCCACTTCATTTGCTTCCTTCCTCGGGGCCCCCATTCTCTCACTTAGTAGTTTTTTGAACTATAATCAATTGGCTCTTTGTACATCAGCCTCTCAGACCTTCTAAGTGGTGGAAATTCTGAGACTTCAAGTTCATTTTCATCAAAAACTGGTGTCTCATTTTCAAAAGTACTGTGTGTTACAACCCTCTTTCCCAATAATCTAGGCCTAGGGTAATGGGATTTTGTCTTATATTCATTCAAGTCTCTTTCTGTTTTCCCTGTTTTTCTATTCTGAACATCAATACATTTTGTTTCCAAATCTTTAAGTAACTTATAATACTTGCTTTTTTGCTCTTCCACAGACAGTAAAAAGCAAATCATTAGTAATGCCCTTGTTGAAATGCTCAACCTGACTAAACCATTTTTCCTTTTCACGTTCATTATTTTGTATTATGGCCCTCATTATCTCAAAACCACAGTTGCAAAAGCAGTAATCAACTGCTGATGAAATTCAGTACCATCACCAACATTATTCAGATATTTACAGACTCTAAGGCCTTTAGGTACTATTTTTAACTGTAAACAGTGTTTGAGGTATGTATTATCCATTTCGAGCATTTTATATTTAGATAAACAATAGTCAAAGTCATCTAACATTTGCACAAAAGTTCTACTACCTTTGTAAAAAGTACAAAGTACCTTTGTAAATTGTAATACTAAAGGTATTATATATTTAGTTGCTTGTATAAAATGTGATTCATTCTATGTTGGGAAAAGTGAAAGGAAGCTCAAGCAAAGAATTCATGAGCACCTTTATGACATTAGGACTAAAAAAGAAAATAATGCATTATACAAACATACTATTACATGTAAATCAGCAGTGTTAAAGTTTTTTGTTTTAGAAACTGTGTTCGTTGACCCCAGAGGTGGGATGTGGGAAACACTTGTAGAATATAGAGAACTATATTGGCAAATTATATTAGAGGCCAACAGACCACCAGGTCTTAATGAAATGATATCCCCACATTCCAGTTTTGAAACTGAGGTCTGCTAAGTTATAAGTACAGGTCCATTAACTCATCATTTTACATTTCTTTGTGTATTGTGATGTATTTTACATGAATTTACATGCATTTTACATTTGTTTTTATAACATGATCGGTTCAAGATATTGTACATATTGCATGTTTTATTTCAGCAATCCCATATTTATATTCATAGGTATATTCAGTTTTTTATTATCCATTACGTATGACATGTCACAGTAGTGCTTCTTTATTTTATTTTATTAATTTTAAAATTGCCTTTTAATTAAATCTGTATTACTATTGGATGTTTTTTAATTGCTTATGTATATAAGGTGAGTTCACTTCAGTGATTTCATCTGATGAAGTTAAGGACGAAAACGTGTTGTGCAACATTGTCAGCGTTATTTAGTGTTCATTTCTGTGTGCTATTAAACTGTTCATGACAACATCCTTGGATCCAAGGTGCTTTTTGTGGTTACCAGTACATTGCTTTTACACTATTCACTCTCCGTAGAATCCGTACGGCGTCTTTGCCTTTGATGCTGATGCCAGCAAGCTAGACGTATGCCTGTGTGAATGCTGTGATCTAGTAATCATGGTAGCACATTCTGTACATGCGTAATGCTGTAGTGTGATAAGGTAGTTAGGTCTGTGTTCTGATCCCAACCCTGCCAAGTGTGTGTGTGTGTATATCTATTTATATATATGTAATGTAGATAGATATTGATATGTATGTGGATATTAGCACTATTGAATGTGCTGCATTATCTGTACGTGAACACCTTTGATGTATGTAAATCTGCTATGGCTCTGTGATAGTGCACATACTGTGTGCAGTATTGATCCTGGGTTATAGTTGTGTAGCGACCAGTTATTTTGTTGCTGGGTATTACAAGTGACATTGACAACAATGATAGTACAGCACCTTTAAACGGTCGTGTGCACATCTCAGCAACAGTCAGCAGTGGTTATTACTTTGGAGGATGATTATGGCTCATATAACTATGTATTAACTGACACTACTATGCAAATCAGGTTAACATTACTAACTCCCGTTTATCCACAAGTTGTGATACAGATCCCAAGAATGTATGTGTATACATTGACAGGTGCAGGACTGGAATATTGTTGAATGCATGGAGGGGTGTCCATGGTTAGTAATGGCGATCTGTACAGCCTGGCAGGTACGGTCTGTGACTGTCCCACAACCTCCTGTATATGGCTGACGCATGCTGAAACTGTGTACATGCAGGCACACACACATGAAACAAACAGCTAGGGCTAACACATACACACAAACATTGCATCAACATTGGTCCATGCAAACACTGTTGTCCCTCACACACACACATACTTACATGTTGATTGGATGGCTCAATGACAGGCTCTGGAAAATAAACACCATACCGTGTGCATATGATGACACCTGTGCCACCACCTGTAATGTGTAACATTGATGCAGGAACAGACTAACATGGTGCTGATGCACAGGGTGGCTTTATAGCACTGTATTAATGTTAAAATGTTGTTAACACAAAGTGTGATATCCTTCTAGGTGTATGTAAGCAGGCATGATGCATTGCAGCTATGACCATCAATGTAGTATAGTTTACAGCACTGTTGATTCTGAAGATTTATTATCCATCCATGTGCCATTTGACTGACGTGTGTAGTATTGACAGCATGTGTTTCAGAGTGTGCAGTATGTGTGTGATGTGTGTAGTACAGATTTATACATGCTTACAAATGTGTACACTGGCTTACACAACATTACACGGGCTTCAACATTCTTACACTAGCTTACTCGTTCTTCAACGCGCGCACACGGGCTGACACGCACACACACATGCTTACTGGGGCTTATAGGCCTGCACAGGTGTGAACACACTGTCAGCAGGTTTGCAAGAAACTTCAGTGATATCCATGGTGTACACCGTCAGTTTCCTGACTGTACCTAGGATAAATCATAACACGCCTCTTCCACTGATGAGTAACTGACAGCAAACATGTGACACATTGCTCTGATAGGATTACAGTGTTTTATACATACACACTCATGATGTCACCTATCTTCTACTCTGATAGTCCCCTTAACCTAATCTTCCACTGTAGTGGCTTGGCCCATATGGCATGACAAATTGTGATTCACTATCCTCAGCCTCAATTGCATCAGATTGCCTACTAATGCTTGGTTACATCTCTGACAGAGCGCTTCCACACATAGCAACCAGTACTCAGTAGCCATCTTGTCTTCACTTCAACTTGCCATTCACCTGCATGGCAAACTAAGTGTTAACTAAAATTACAATTTCTATGTGTATTTTAAATATTTTTCTTGTTTTAAAAGTGCAGCGTGTTCTCGCGCCGCTGCGCTACGCTTACACACCGGAGCTCGGGGAGGACAAATAGAGTTTTATTAATTTCCAATGGAAAAATATGCCACTGGCCTTATATTTGGCCATTGGCATGCTTCTTCAACTGAATTCATCCTTTATTTGGAGCTGACGTTGCTCCATTTAGCTACTTGCAGAACGTAACTCGGTTAACATCCGAGTACATTTCTGCACATAACTCTACTCTTGCACGGACAGCTTACTGTTTCATGTATCGCAGATTTACATCATTTGCATAGCTTTCACCTACAAACATTGTCTGTACAACGTTCGTTTTAGGGGCTGTCTTACACGCCCCTACAGGATATTGCTGAATAGCTCGGCAGACATCTTGCCATGCTCTACTCTTCCTCTACTCATACACACCGGCCAAGGCTCCATGACTCCTGGCCTAAGCTTTACTGTGTGCTAATATGTCTATTTGTGGAGTATGCATGGCTATAGATATGTTTTGACCTGCTACGTCTGACATTTCTACAAAGCAGCTCCCACTTTCATCATTTGTAATGGTGTCAGCCCTATAGGTACTATATATACAGCTGTGACATTTGACATGTCAACACATACCTGTGGTCAATACTAAACTGACTACTTCAGCGCTTTTCATACCTTCAGATTTTTCTTGTAGTAGTATAGTCGATAATACTGTTTCCTATAACATCTATCTGTTTCTGATACAAGACATATCATTTTATTACACCACTACACACAAGAAGAAATCACAGGCCAGATGCCATTACATTCCTTTTGCAGGACACACCCACCAACACTGTTGTGTTCCTCACAAAAGCCAACAGGTGCTAATCAAAACATATTATGCTATCATCTACCTTATGTGTTCGCCGGTATTTGCGCTTTCCGTCAGTGGCAGAACTCACATGTTAGTGTGGGAGACTGAACACTGTATCAGGGACACTGCATAATACCCTGAGGGACACATTTATTTTGTTTCTATTAACCTTTCACATTGACTATCACAGGGCATATGTATTCATTCACATTTATCGAGGTACATGCTTTGCACTTATACATGTTTTGTCATTGTCATCACGTCTTTCTTCACACCTGTCCACCTGATATCACTAGTTCTGTACATTTATTTAGGACAGGGTTACCTTCATACCTCTCAACTGTACACATTTTGGGTAAATGTCCCGAACTTAGATTTATAATGTTGTTCCTTTTTTTTTAGAATATTGTGCCTTTCTGGTAAATTAGTGGCAAGTCATTAAGGACTGTGAGGTTAGATAATAATGACAGACATTAGTAGTTTATAACTAATAACCCTCAAAACATTCATACTAATGAATAATCCATTATTCCATCAACATTCTAACTTTGTCAGAGGAATATTTAAAATAGTCCCTATTTGTACTTATTTAAATATGCCTTTGACCAGATGTCTTATTCTGAAAGGTTGAGAGGTATGGTTACCATCTTATTCGTACACATGTACGTCCATGATAATCGCTTACATGACACTGATATAAGTCCCTACGTCTTCCTCCAATGGTTTACACAATATCCAGTAGATGGGTTCTTCATTTTTGGAAGGTATATATGTGTGCTATACCCACATAGGAATATTAATCACTCCCATGGAGCGGACCTAATAAATCTGTGCCAACCAACACCTGTGCACCTAGGCCCATTATTGCATAGCCATGATGCCCATACCTGACACCCCTCCACAGTAGTCATAAGACATATTTAATGTGAGCGATAATAAAGTATGAAGACACTTCTAAGGACTATCCACTCTCCGCGTATCAGGACATATGTCATGCATTCTGTCAACCCATGTGTTATTACCCTTGCACAAACTACTGTTGCATGTACAGCTATATTGTAGCTGCGGATGTGATCTCCTTTGCTTCAATCATTATAGGACGGTGCCTGTAGTGGGCCAATTTTTGGAGTCCTGCAAAGGACACCTATATCCATGTTTAAAGAGTAGAACTTGCAGATTTGGCACACTGGTGCTTTCCGGGCAATGGTTTGGAAAGCAGCAGTGTATTTACCTTTCTTGCATGTCTGTATGTCTATCCATAATAGCTATGACGTAACCTATTTATGTACATGTGTTATATCTACAAGGACAAATGTTTATATGTTTGTTATGTATATATTGATTAATGTAATTGTGCGTGTGTGTGTATATATATATATATATATATATATATATATATATATATATATATGTCTGTACATTCTTTATTTAATATATTTATTTAGTTTAAGTCTGTGGATATACATCTATACACAAATATATATATCCATATATAGATATATAAATAAACGTGTAGAAAACAGCATTCATCTGCTATGCTGTGAGCGGATTACACACGAGCAGGCGCACTTGCATATCCTTATTGTGGGTTACATATGTTTACTAAGTCTTTGTGCTTACGTAGGCTTTCTTAATTGTGACAGTACCAGTACAATATCTGTAATCCTGTTAATGGACATATGCGAAACACACGTTCACCTTTACATATTTAAATGTCTTTACAGCACACACGCATTCATTAACTCATATATGCAGTAGTCGTAGTTGACCCGGGACTGCATTCACGTTGGCTGGATGCTGTAACCACTATACTATTGGTGTTCTGACTCATTTATATGCATACCCATAGTACATAGCTAAATTAACATATGCCTCACCGCTTCACTTACAACACAGGCATCCATTCTCCTGCTGGGAAAAACACGGTACTACATATTACACATTCCCTATTCCCTACTGCTCTGGACCCAAGCTGCATATTTAATCACTCCAAGGATATGCAGAACTCCAAGGCTTATAGTCCTGGCACATACAAGTCTTTGATTGTCAGGGTGTTCATATGGTGGTCTGGGTTTAGGCTTGTCCGCCTGGTGAACAGAACTGCCCTGACCAAGTTCAAATGTCAGACAAAGCACATGGAGAGAATTTGTCCATTTTATAGAGGTTTACCTGTGTTTACAGACACAGGTCTTTCAGCACCTGTCAGCAACTTTTTATGTTGGCAATACATAATATGGGTGGGGGTGGTTACAATACATAATCCACGGTGAGGGGTGTTCCCATTCACATTTGACTATTTCCTGTATGCATTCATATGAGGATTATTATTTTGGACATGAATTAACTACAGGTATGCAGTAGTACAGTAAACAAATGTGAAGGTTTGTTACTGTAAATATGTACGGACCTCTGTAATACACTGTTGTTTGCTGGCAAATCAGTAGCTAGTCATTAAAGACCGAAGTCAGAACATAATGACAGACAGTTGAGTTTCAGACTTCATACTCTTCAGGAAATGAATGCCAATGTACAAACTGTTATTCTATCTACTTTCTAAGTTTCTCAGAGCAATCTTTACAAACTGTCCATACTTTTGGGCCTTTGTCCCACTTTTATTCACAGCTTTGTCCAGATATCTTGCTCTCAGAGGTTGACAGGTATACTTTTATTCACGGCTTTGTCCAGATATCTTGCTCTTAGAGGTTGACAGGTATGGTTGGTCACACCTACACACACATTGTGTCCCTCACACAGTAGATCAGGGTTATCCTGTTTACATCAGTGCCTTCATCACCCTTATACCATTTGCCATTATGCGAATGTGTGCAATATATTTCTGCTTATTCGAGTCGGGACACGTGCGTCACGGGCAAGTGTTTGATCCTGGCTAGTAGGTTATGCATGACCACTTAGAGCTGGACAGTGTTGTGCACCTCTAATGCACATTCCAACTTCTGTCCAGATATCTACAGGACTGGACTTCGTGTCTTCCATTCTAATGTTTACACAGGTTATATATCCCATGAGGGATATCCAATAATTGTACCGATCCACAACAAGAGGAATACCGAACATCGTTTTGGAGTTACGAAAATGTGCTGAGGTCGTGTGCAATCCTGCAACTGCCTAGGGTGACACTACCTACTACATATGCATAGTGGTCACTATGTGCAGCTGTGGCTGCACCAAACCAGTAGTCCAAGTGCGGCTGGATTTGGTGGACGTTCAGGTACGGGAGCAGGTTGTGTGATGTGGAGGGGTTGCTGGGTAGTCCATTATGCATCCAGGTGTGTTGCATTTGTTATGGCCAGTTCCATCCAGGTGTGTTGCATTTGTTATGGCTAGTTCCATCAGGACCACTCTGTGGGTATGTGCTGGTGACATATCTATACATTTGTATCGCACATTTCAATATTCATCTGTTTATGGGATTGTGTTCTACAGTATGGCCTGTCTGCTTGTATTTCAGCTGTTTATACATGTGTTTGTGTTTCTTCAGCTTCACCCGCTGCTCCCTCATACACCTCCGGTTCACCTATTCTGCATACGACACAGTATCACCTTGGAGGATTGTACCATTACCCATCCACCCCATACACACAGATTCCTCACACCCCATACATCACTGCTTTGGTTGTTGGCCCATGACATGGCCAGAGTAACACATTGAATACCCTACATGTGTCTGGTACCTGTATGGTTGTGTGGACTACCCTGCCATGTTTGCTTTCCAGATGCTATACCTCACGCACATAGGTACACGCCCATACTTCACTTTCATTACATGTTTGGTATACCTAGGTACTACCCGTTCAACTGTGACACATCCTGACAAGTTCTGCTTGTTGTACCGCTGAATTCCGGATTTTGGCAGCCGGTTGTACTCATTGGTAGGATGCCACCTTTTCCTATGTCCGGGATGGGATATATTTCATACACATATCTGACTGTAGTGGACAATGCCTCCCCACAGTCGATGGTAGGGTTGCCACCTTTTCAATTGGCCAAAGTGGGACATTTTTGGTACACACATCACATTTTACAGGCCGACACATACCCACGGTCAGTACACAGGATAGAACTTAGACTTCTTGCCTATATAAAAGCTTATTCTTGTAGCAGTTGAGTTGCTTATTCTGTTTCTTATAACATTTATGTAATTTAGATACAGAAAACCTGTTTAATGCAACTATTACATAACGTATAGGGAATAATTTTGTCCTATAATCTCAGGACATTTGCCATTGTTACATGTTTTTGTCAGGACACAACTGCCCAAAGAGGGACTGTCGCTCGCAAAGTGGGACAGGTTGTAATCCTAGTCGACGGTACGGATAATACTGTTCCTTTCAGCCTACATGTGTCCTTATTGTTGTGGCTGTTTGTATGCTCCTTCTGTTTCGTTTACATGCTTATTCTATTTCCTATCACATTTGGTATGTGAAATATGGACATACATTTTGTATGTGACTATTACATGCCTTGTGGGATGTAATTCAGACATACGGTCACTAGATATCTACATTTCTCGTGTATTTTGTTATTGACACATCAGCCCAGCTGTGTACCCTCCCTCACATTATGGGTCAGTTGGTGATCCTCACCATTGGGCTGGACGTACCTACTGACGGATCGCTAACATATGATGCGTTTCACTTCCACTTGGTATGGCTATCTACACTGCATTGGATATGGCCACACGGTCTTCCATGTCATTTGTTCGTGGGATAGGGACCCGTTATTCTCTTCCGTGCATTTGTGTTTGCTTCGTCACTTTATGTTCGCAGGTACTTTCTTGCATGCTTTGCATATGTTTCAGTATCCAGGGACACTGACGTGGTTACTATCTTGCAAATTGTCATATGCAAGCATTTTAGGTTGCACATCGACAGCTGCCATTTCCATGCCTCCGTGCGGCACTTCGACATGCCCTATGCACTCGCACTCCTTTCCTGTGCACGTGGCTGTGTCGGCAGCGCACCTTCATTACTATGCATTTGGCGCTACTGTGCCATCTTCATGCCGCACGGTCGGCGCAAGCCTAACGCCGGCCTTGTGCCGAGCTTCATGAATCCCGGGGCATGACTTTTTTCTTTTACTTTTAAGTCTTTTTATGGATGCTACCTACAAAGTACCATTAGCTGATTGGCCTTTTTTGTAGTCACAGTAACTCACCAAATTATTCTGTACAGTTCAACAACCCCACAACTTTATGCAGTAACAAGCCTTTGAATATATACTGTACTCAGTTCAATAATAAAGTATTTGAAATATTTATAGTATAATGGTCCACTATGTTTATTAGATACCTGCACACAGCATGTTTGTTCAACTTTTACCTGCATCTCTCTCATATATATATATATGTATGTAATTGTCTGTTTTCCCACATTTGCTGCTGTGACAACTGTCTTCTCTGTACTCAGGTTCATCCCACACGTCTTCAGTTTTGCATTCAACTCCACTATCATTTCCTGATGTCCCTGTTCAGAGTCTGCATGTAATGCCACCTCATCTGAATATTGCAGATTTCTTGATCTGTCCTACCAATCTGTTTGCTAATGTATTCCATCACCAGTATGGACTGTAGTGGGCTAACAGCTGAACCCAGATGCACCTTTTCTCCACTGGAAACCCATGTTCAGTCTAAATACTCAGCTGGACTCTTTCCACATCTCTGGCTTCTTCTGCACTATCTGTATCACTGCAAACATCTGGTCAGTTGTGCTGCATCCTGATTTAAATTCAAACTGCTCATCTCCCTCTGTATTCACTTATCATTCACCCTCTGCAACACTTTCATGCAGTATAACAGGAGTTTGATATCTGTGTACTGAACACAGTTCTGAATGTCATTTTTTTCTTGCACACTGGCACTAGAATGCGTATTCTCTAGTAATCTAGGATACAGTTTTCTTTTTACACTGCTGTGAGTACCCTCAGGAGCCATTCTCCATTTACTCACCCAACACCTTGATCACATCTGCCAAAACCTCATCTGAGTTTGAATGTACTAAATATCATGAGGGAAGCTAGTATGCCTAGCACTTAACCAAATGGAAGAGATTTTCCATCTAGTACCAAAGGAGGAATCAGTCACCCACCACAGCACAGAAATATCTTCATGATCATTTTACAGCTGGGTTGGCCTATTCCTTAGTAAAGGTACATTTTCTGCCATCTCAGTCTATTTTTCAATGGGTCTCACCTATTAGCCTCTCTGTTACTGGTAAAGCATTTTCTCTAAAGGGGATCTTCAGTTAATACCCACTAAAAGAGGAGTGACTCAACCATAGGACTTAAATCGTGTACTAGAAAAGTCTTTGGAACCAACTAAAATTATCCCACTTAAATCACTTAAACTTTTGTGCTGAAAAATAGTCTCATTAGTGTTCATTATGTCAGCAAAAAGAATTACTGAACTCCAGATGCTTATTTGTGGGGATCCTTTTTTTGATTTCTTCATAGGAAAAGAATTGGTCTGTGTACAAGTCCTTCCCCTGTGGTGGTTGCTGACCATTCACTTTTTTTCTTTAATCCTCAGGCAGGGGAGAACATATCTTATACACTTTGTGCACAGGCATAGAAGCAAAGACTGCAGAAAAAATTGACCAATTTTTTTGTTTATTTTTCCTCTAATGGGGAAGGTAACCCAGGCTTTAAATTAACTACTTCTATACAGCTTGTTCATTGTATCACTTTTGCTATTCCGCCCATGGAAAGTACATGCATAGGTAAGACAGGTCACACTCTATCAGGGCTGCAGCAGCTGTCAGTGCCTTTTACGGAGGAGCAGATACACAGGCCAGTGTGGAAGCAGACACTTGGTCTTCTGTCCATACATTCTCTAAAAATTGACTGAGTGTCCTATCAGGGGGTGGGTCAGGATTTGCATGACCTCCTGCAACCTGCCCCACATAAATTGCTAACATCCATACTAACTATAAAAGCTTTGGGAAATTTTCCTAAACGTATTTAACAGTGAGTGATCCATATGAAGACCATAGTACAGCTGTGTAAATACTATACCGTAAATGCAGATGTTTGAGTGGAATCAGTGTTGTATTAGGTTTCCCATCCTGCTTCCCTTCTTGTCTACTTGTGAGCATCTCTGGTTGAGAGTAGGTATAGACTGACTTCCTCTTCTCCTTATATACTAACAATTGTTGCTCCTTTTTGTAATGTTACCTCTGTCAAAGCTAAGTACTTAAAATATGTGCCTGGGGCTCAGGGGCAACACGTTTGTTGGGGGGGATCCAAAGGCAATTTTTCACCCTGTTGAGCATCGAAACATTATGGGGTCTACTTAGAGGTAGCCTAAAGGCTGCTATACCTGATTCATGCCCTCCATAAAGAACTGAAGATAGTGAATATAGACTTTCCCTACACCATAGACCTGGTAACATCCATGGGGAGATGGAGTCAGTTTGTCAGGAGAATAAGCCTAGAAAGCTATGGAACACGAGCCACATATCAAACCTCACCTGTGGCTGAGCTCCTAAAGGTACTTACTGTAACAGTGATCATACTCAAATATATATTATTATGGTAACATCCTTACAAAACTGAACTTCTTCATTGGGGAGACAAGCTGCTCAGGCTATAACTAAGGGTGAGAAGCAATTGGTCAGAACTACTTTTCCTCTAATCTGATGAAGCATCAGAAGCAGCTGCCAATATACCTCTCAACATCTTACCATACAGCCAAAAATAATGGGGAAAAGGTCCAAAATCAGGGAAAAATTTTAAATATCACTCTTATAAACTCAGAAATTTACCAGAATAACACATTTTGGGTTAGCATGCATTTTATGAAAGACAGGAAGTCTGAAACTCTAATAGCCATCATTATTTAGTGACCTTAGTCCTCAAACCACAAATTCTATGAGGAACAGACCATAAATATGAGTAAAAAATCTGAACATTCTTTGAAGTGCTGGACATTTGAGAGTTATGGCTACCAATTAAGACTGAGAGCCAGATCCCTGGATATTTATTTATTTATTTGACATTTGTTTATCAGGAAAGTCCGATTGGGCAGGACTCATTTTCAGGGGAGGCCCAGGGAGAAAAGCTACAGATATGAACAATTACATAACTAATGAGTTAGATATAAATGAACCATAGATGAAACATTTCATAAAAAACAGACATAATAAACATCTTGATGAAATAGCAAGTTACATAGCAGGAAATCATAATTCAGTACTTACAATCAAAATGGCATAGGGCTCTTACTTAATGAAATTGTCACCAATTACAATAGCACAGATGTACAAAACATAGTAAGCGTTACCTTGGATCCCTGTTGCTTGCATTATAATAGTAGATGCTAGAAAGCTGAAAAAGGGCAAAAAGAGGAGGATACTGTAGTTAAGTAGAAGCTGCTAGTGGAGCGGGTAGCTGGTGTAAAATATAGACATAAGTAGTTAATTAGGGAATGAATGTATGGTAGTACACTAGAGTAGGAAGGAGAAGAAGAGGGAGTGGATATATGGTGATATACTAGGGTAGGATACAGAATCTGAGGTTGGCATAATAATGACTAATTGGAATGTTTTTGAGTTATGTGAAGAGTAGGATGCAGAATATGAGGTAGGCATAGTAATGACTAATTGGGAATGATTGGGTTAAGAGGGGGGGGGTTAGTTGTTTAGAATTACTCTGGGCTCTTGTATGAGCAGAGCAAGAAATCTGATAAGTAGTTTTTAAGTACTTCTTTGAACTCAGTTAAATTGGTAGTTGTTTTTATATGGTGAGGAAGTGTGTTCCAGTTTTCTGAGATGTGGTATGAGTATAGTGAGTTCCCTGTGGTGTTTGTAGTTTTCATAACTTTTAAAAATGATTTATTTGTAGAATAACATGCGTTTGTTGGAGTAAGTTTGTATTACGTTTAGGAGTAAGGGAGTTTTCTCAGGTTGGTAAAGAATTTTGTGGGACATTATTAGTTGGTTATATGTTAGAAGTTATGGTTGTTCTAGCCAAGAGAGTTTTTTAGTGCAAGTTAGTGGCATGCCCTGTGTTTAGAATCTGTGGCAAATCTTGCTATTTTATTATAGCATATTTCTAGTTTGTCAAGGTCAGCCTTTTTAAGGTTGGTAAGTATGGGTGAAGCATAGACGAGGGTTGACAGGAGGTGGGTCCTGGCGAGGACTACCCAGGAACTGTCCATTTTTTTGTTTCTATAAAGGGTCCCCATTTTTTGTTACTTTTTTGATTGTTTGAGACGTATATAGCAAACCTCAATTTATTATCAATTGTAACTCCTAGCAATTTGTTTTGTGGTTCAGGAGTCATTATTGTGTTATCAATGGTTGTAATATGAAAGGTGTCAAGGTGAGATGTGGGCTTGGTTGAATGGAAGATCATAAGGTTAGTTTTTTGGGGGTTGAGGATGAGTTGTGAGTCAGATAGCCATGATTCAATCTGAATATTTCTCATAACACATTTCTCAAAGTTTTAAATTTCTTTTTGAAGGGGTGGATTATAAACACTTGATCTCTTGAGGTCATTTCTATATTCCTGAATATTTTTATCTTTATAAATGTAATTAAAATTTAATTTCCGAGTATATAATTTGATATCCAGTAGAATATTTTCAATAGCTGGAATTTTACTAGGTACAAATGTAAAACCTTTTATAAATAAATTGAAGTAATCCTGATTTATCTGACTATCTGTGTAGTTAAAAATATTAAAATTGTTGAATGAATTAATAATATAATCGCTATCTTTTGTATCTCTGTCGCCGCATCACAATCAAAGTCTAATACTTCATTGCTAACTATCGTTGTGGTCTCCCTACATATTGGGTATTGTTCTCTGATACCTGCGCATAAGTTGGTTGTAGGTTCCGGTTTCTTATTTTCTCTGATCTTCTGGGTTCGTCCAGTTCTAAAGGGACCTCCTCCCTATTGATGTAACTATTCTTATTATTCCCATAACCATCATAATTGGTGAAACCAGAAGCTACATATTCACTGTACACATGTTTTTCACCTCTAGGTGTATTATACCTATAGTCATCGTTTTTATTGTTAATATTGTACCCTCTTCTATAGTGGGTGTTGACCCCCACCTATTAAAATCAGGTTTCCTGTTTATGTAGTAAGCAATATTTTTCTCATACTCTTTTAAGTCTCTTTCTATTTTGGAAAGCGTTCTATTCATGTTGACATTAGTGTAATAATCAATATCATGTAAAACCCTGTAATAAATACTTTTGTATTCATCCACCGTAAATAAAACATCAGTAGTAATACACATATACAATCTACCAATTTCTTTTTTAGTTTGTTCCATGTTTTCATTGTTCCATTTAATCATCTCTCTAAGAATAGCCAGCCCACTGTCATTTAAAATACCTGTAATAATTTTAAAAAACTTATTGTCATACTTTGCATTGTTAGGATATTTATTTAATCTAAGGCCTTTGGGCACAATTTTTTCTTTCGAACATCTCCCCAAATACCAGTTTTCTACTGCCCAAGCCTTGTATTTCTCTAACAATAATTTGAAAGTCTTACAATTATCTTTGAAAGTCAGATTTGTTGAATTCTCTTTTCTCTTCTCATTGGTGTTGGTGCATTTAAACGAACGATTTAACCAAGTTGTAAAATCCACTTCTTTATAGTTGTCTGATATAACGCTCTCCCTCCGATTGGTATCCAAACCAGAACCATATTTCGACCTGCCATTATGTCCTGCACAAGCAGTAAACGGACCATTCTCCTCTCCACTTCGGTATTTTCGTGCGTCTGACGTCATTGAACCAGCACCTGGTAGTCTAGGGCTACTTTGTGCACAGGGAATGTCGCTACCTATGCTTAAAGGTATAGCGTCCGGCTGTGAATGCATTTGAATAACTTTTATCAGTTCTGAAAGCAAACTGCTGCTATCCATAGCAGGACTTCCTCGATCTCGGACCAGGAACCACAAGAACAATTAGTAACACGAATTACACCAGCGAAGCTGGAAAAGTCGCAAAACAAATTCCCAAATACCTGCTCCAGGAGCAATGAAGGTAGTCCATGCACAAAAAGATGGTAATCAACTGAAGTAATTCCAATGCAGCAAAATGAATTTATTGATCCAAAAAGTTACATCCAAAACATACGACAAAACGACAGCACAAACAACAAAGGACTGAGCGCTTTCGTCTCCCTTCGGAGACTTCTTCGGAGACAATAAAATTGGCCAAAATACATTTCTTATATACTAAAAACCACTAGTGGGCTGGCAAGAAACATAACTGAATAATTATTTAATTGATTCAAAATTCCTTTTAAGGTGTGTATCACAGTTTAGCAGTGGTTGTAAATCCAAAATTTAGCTGTTGTTTAAACAACTATCAACCACACTAAAAATAATAACACAGTACTGTTGGTACAATAAAAATCAACTGGCGCAATGAAGTCCAGCAAAAACATAAATAGCACGTAATACTAATTTGTAAACATTTTACTAAAGATATAAATACTGTATAGTACATGTGTTAAAAAATAAATATATATGAGAGAGTATGTTAAACCTTCTAAATATAAACATGAATATAAATATAAATATAACCATAAATATAAAATATAAAATACCCGTAGGTGTAGATAAAGTGGTTAAAGTGTACAACTTCATTGACTACACTTTTGATGAAAGTCTATCTTGTTTATTGAGCAAGGGTTTAACATTTATTCCTAGTGCACATGCTAATATAGAGACATTAATGATTGATTTAAAATTGTATTTGACAAAACTCAGTTTCAAACTGTTATTTAATGATGTCGATGCTATGCATGTTAATAATGTTTTAAGAAGTAACATTTTCAATCCTGTATTGGCCACACCTTTAGTAATTTTTGAAAAGTTGTGTGAATTTAATTTCAGGGAAGTGTTAAAAATTAGGAATTTGAATATCTACAAGAACAACTTGACTATTACAGAACAGCGTTTATTGAAAGAACTTATGGGTAATAAAGAACTTAGAGTTATGAAGCCAGATAAAGGGGAGGGATTGTCATCATGTCTAAAGTACATTATTTAAACAAAATGTTTAGTTATGTTTTTGATGAAGATTTCTACGACATATTTCTTTGAGTTATTTTAATTTTTGTTACTCTAAAATTCATTTTATTCTACAAGACATGTTAGAACAGGAGGAAATTTCCAGAGAAACGTTTGAGTTTTTGCAAGTAAAATTTCCTGTGCCCCCCCCCCTTTGGGATTTCCAAAATTCAGAAGTGTTTATTGGACCCCCAGATGAGACCAATTGTTAGTGCTAGAGCCTCTATTACTCATCCTATGGCTGTATATATAGATCAAAATTAAAAGCATTGGTATCTAGTTATTCCCATTTAATGCAAGATTCTTGGGACTTTCTGTTTAAGTTGAGAAAGATCAAATACAGTTCCACTTTGGATTTTGTTACCATAGATGTGGGAAACTTGTTTAATGTTATTCCACAGGATTTGAAAATGGAAATGTTCCACGATTTTATTTTTGAATATGGTGCTTTTAGTGCTAATGAAATTAATGTTCTTGATGTTTTATTGGACATGGTATTAAATAATAGTTTTATTCACTTGGATGGTCAGTTTTTCCAACCAAAGAAGGGAGTTGAGATGGGCGCAAGTTGCACCCCAGTGATTGCCAATATAGTTCTATTACAGTGGGAAAAACGTTACATCTTTCACAATGACAGTGTGCCATTCTGGCAATTTTATGCCAGGTTCTTGGATGACATTTTTATTGCTTAGGATGTTAACAAGACAGATACTAAAAATGTTTGGATTATTGACACTTCACAACTTCCTTTTTAAAATTTACACACCATTATAGTAAGGAAAGTATTAGTTACTTGGACGTATTGGTGTATAAAGATGATACCAGTAGATGTATACAGAGTTCTGTTTTCAGGAAAGCAACTTACTTGAATAGCATATTGCACTACAGCAGTTGCCACCCAGCCCACCAGAAGATGGGAATTATTAAGGGGCAATATATTAGATTAGCCCTTATGATTTCCAGTGATACTATGTTCCATAAGGAATGTGACAATTTAAAAGAAATGTTTATGACCAGAGGATAGCCCCTGAGTTAGTTGATTTTACACATAGAGAGGTTCTTAACAAGAGGAGACAGGGTAGGGTTGTACCTATTTTGACCAACAGTGACCAATTAGTAGTTCAGAGAGATCAAAATGGTCAATATACCTGTTCATTCATTACTACATATACTCAGGAATATAGTGATATTCAGGACATCATTAAACAAAACTGGGTAATTTTCAAAGCTTTTGAAGGGATTTCCGACATTTGGGTACTAGACCCGTTTTTGTTACTAGAAAAGCCAAGTGCATTAAGAACATGTTGGAAAGGAATGATAACCCATTTGCTATTGTTAGTGACAGGACATGGGGCACCTATAAGTGTGGTACCTGCAGCCATTGTCAATTTATTTTGAATAGAAAAGAAGTGACTATCAGTGGAATTAAAGTCAAAACACACTTTTTTGTAATTGTAAGTTGGTGGACGTGGTATATGTGGTACTATGTAAAGAGCACCCAAGTTTCTATGTTGGGAAGACTATTTGTAGTTTTAAAGACAGAATTTATGAACATATTTACAATATCAAACACATGAAAACTACTAATGCTTTATATTGCTATTTGGAAAATAATCCAGATCATGTTTTTTTTTGGTTTTTGGCATCAATACCATAAATCAAAGTTTGTTGGGGAGTCCGTGGTGTGACATGATAGAACACAGAGAACTGCATTGGCAATTAAAATTAAATGCCTCTTCACCCCAGGTCTAAATGAATCTATTTCTATAGCTTGTGTATTGAGGCAATGTCATACTATGTTTAACCCAGTCTTCAACTATCTTAAATGTGTATATATATATATATATATATATATATATATATATATATATATATATATATATATGGTTTTACTTCATATTGCTGAAGAGCTGAAATATCGAATTTTAGTATTTCGACAGTATAAAGCCAAAACCATTAAAATACTGACACCTCACAACCACAAAATCACAATATTGAACACACATCATATAGCACACAACACATGAACCATAACACCCACACCACAAAACACTGAAATGCAACACAACACCACACAGACACATACCTACACTACACATATGCAGGGGGGCAAGCCCCCCTGCACTCCCCCACATGGGAGTCTGCACCCCCCGCGCCCCCCTACTTATATATACTAACTCTGAGATTGTACAAACAGTAACAAAAAAAGAATCACACACAGCCAACATACACACTCATACCCCCACCGCACTAGCCTGACCCACTCGTACAAGTTACAAAAACCACTCACGCACACTCACTCACCTTAAACTACAGACACCATCCCAGCCGAATACTTCTGTATGATAATGAAAATGCATAAGCGCAAATTCGACATAGTCCTATTTGCGAGCCAAGTAAAATAGATACTGCAGCAAGTCTATGACACAGAATCAACCAAGGCTGGTACAACTGTTTACTGAAGTGCTTTTCGTTTGCTGACATAAGCAAACTTCTTCAGAAAAACTGTTTTTACTTGGTTCGTGGTTTCAGTTTTATTAGTTTTGATAGTCCTATTCGCGATTATGCACTTTCGTTATTTAGAGGTTTCGGTTTCATGGACAAGAATTGCTGAAATTCGATATTTCAGCAATTCGCGTTTATGAAGTGAAACCATATATATACATGTATTTTACTGAGATGAATTAGAATGTGATTACATCATATTAATAAGGATGTACTCATAATATGCTATATATTTCTTATTTTTATTTTTTCATTTTTTTATTTCTTATTCTTATTAATGAACAGTAGAAAGGGGGTTGAGTAAAAGGGTTCACTTTTGATTTAGGTGTGTCTTGAGTCATGTGACCTTTTAAGGAAGGTTATTTAAATTCATAGTCTGCAACTATTTTTTAAATTCTAATGAAGTGTATGTTACAGTCACACAAAACTGCTCAATTTATTGTGAATAAAGAAGTTTTTTGCTATCCTTCCTAGTCACGCTTCTGCTTGGGCTACTGCATTTGGTTGTCATATTCACTAAAACAGGGGAATTAGGTTGGTTATAGAAAGGAAAAGAAGGTATTCAACTGATGGAGCCATTGTACTTATAAGTTTAAAAACAATGAATTTTGCAAACATCATTAACGTGAAATGATTTCTTCAAAATTTGCTGAATTACCACAGTTCAGGAAATCCAAACTGTTAAAAGACTGATAAAACACAAAAATACATTAATTTGGATCTTTTTTTGCTTCCTCTGCTCACCACTGAACATCAGGTGTTACCAGCTTCTGTTCACTGTCCCCAGGTCTACTGGATCTGTCTTAGCCTCCCTGGACTCAGCCCCACCCATATTCAGAGGGGATTCAGGATGCTGGGTGTGTGCCTTAACCTCATCCTCATCTCCCAGCAGCCTTGTGAGCTACACAATCGCTATGTATGGGAAGTGCAAGTGTGCTTCCATTCATGGACAGTCTCTTGACCTAAGCTATATACTGCATGCAGTATGGAGCTCACCTGGCTCTTAATGTTGCTATTACAGTGAACCTAGGCAGGCCCTCCCCCCAGGATGGGCAACTGGCTAGCCTTCATCAGCTGCTCACTCTCATCATCTTCCCTGTCTCGTCCCTCAAGAGCCCATGCTACTAGCTAAACCCAGATAATATGGGTCATAGTAATGGCTTTATCCTACTGCACTACAGGATCGGTCTAGTAACTGTAACCATTAAGAGAACTCCGTATGATGTAACAAAATTTACTACTACTATGCAGCTAAACTAATAGCATATAAAGAGTGGAATTTGGAAAGGGCTACTGCCAGTGGTAAGCCCTTTCTTCCATTTTCCCAGTGGAGGTCACCCTTTCAGAGTCAAAGGCAGGCACTCTGCAGAGATTAATGAACACAGAAGAAAAGCTCTGGTCAGCCATTGTAGTCAATAAGGAGACCATGTTAAATGTCAGATCAGGTGTCTGCAGAAAGATATTGGTGGGGGCCTCTGTGTGTGTGTGTGTGTGTGTGTGTGTGTGTGTGTGTGTGTGTGTGTGTGTGTGTGTGTGTGTGTGTGTGTGTGTGTGTGCATTTCTGTAGGAGTATGCGTGATCTCAGGTGAGTGTATACACGTGAGTATGTATCTACCTAAGTGGTCACAATAGAGGAGTTATTTACAGGCTTAGGAAAGTAGATCTGTGTGTGCATGTCTGTGTGTGTGTGTGTGTGTGTGTGTGTGTGTGTGTGTGTGTGTGTGTGTGTGTGTGTGTGTGTGTGTATGTGTGAGGTGGTTGGCATACTTTTCAACTCCTCTAGACTAACAAGAAATGCCAGTACTGCTGCAGGGGTGGGGGGGGGGCACTAGACAGCAGAGACACTTATAAATATTACTGAAACTCCATAATATGGGGGTGGGGGACATTAGACAGAAGGGACATATCTTAAATATTAATGGAAGCTTGGCAAAAAGTTAACAGACCAACAGGTTTTTACACAGAGAATAACCTGCTGAACAATAAGAAGTATAAAACTCTAATGCCTGCCATTATTTATTGATTGTAATCTGCTTGATTTTTCAAGGGATGAGCAATTATAATTCACGAACATTCTGTAAAACCATGGACAATAGCTGCGTGTGTGTGTGTGTGTGTGTGTGTGTGTGTGTGTGTGTGTGTGTGTGTGTGTGTGTGTGTGTGTGTGTGTGTGTGTGTGTGTGTGTGTGTGTGTGTGTGTGTGTGTGTGTGTGTGTGTGTGTGTGTGTGTGTGTGCTTGTGTGTGTGTGAGTCTGGTGTTGACTATGTGCATGTGTGTAGGAGATGGGGGGCCTGTGCCATTGAGATACATTGGCTGTCAGTGGTGATTACAGATTCTGAGGTGTGCAAATTAGCTATTAATGGGGTATTTCTTCATTGTTCATAGGTTCATAGGTTTATAGGTCCATAGGTGTGTACTAGGCTAATGGCCTTGGAGCCTTTACAAGCCTACCCCATAGAAGTGCCCTGGCATTGTGCCGCCCAACGTTAGTTCCCAGTGCCGCTACCAGGTAGAACCAGTGGAGTGATCCCTGGGGTGAACTTTCTATTTCACATCCACTCACCAAGATTTCTCTTGAAGGGGGCCATTGAGGTGCTCTGCTTGACATGTATGGGAAGTCTATTCCAGAGCATGGGCAGTCTCTGGGTTATGAACCTGTCCCTCCAGCATGTTCTGTTGAGTGTGGTAATGAGGTTGAGTTCTCTGGAGCGTGTGGTGCAGGGGGATTGATATTTCTTTAGATCTAGCATTTCTAACAGAGCTGGGTCAGACATGGCTTTGTAAGTCAAGTAGAGATCACCTCTTAGTAGACGATATGAGACAGAGAATAGCTGGAATTTTTTGAGTCTGTCCATGTAGGACATGTGTTTAAGGCCTAATATCCTCTTTGTGAGGTACTTTTGTGGCCTTTCCAGCAGTTGCTTGTGTCTAGTGAGGTACATGCAAATGGGGCATTATACTCGATGATTGGCCTAATGAAGGAAGAGTAGAGAGAGATGATGACCTCCTTCTTCCTGGATGCAAAACCCTTGGTAATGAGATGTGCCACACAGAAGGAATTTCTGACCACAGTGGCAATGTGGTGGTCAAAGGAGAGGTTGCTGTCAACCTGTGTCCCCACATCTCTTATAATGCCTTCAGTGTTCAGTGGGCTCCCATTGATGTGGTAATTAGTGGGAACTGAGTTTCTCCCAAAGGGGATGATGATGCATTTTTTGGCATTAAGCTTAAGACCATGGTTTCGACACCAGTCATTGGTCTAAGTGAGGCCTTTCTGTAGGATGTCTACATCACTTGGAGATTTAATAATGGCTCCCAGCTTGCAGCCATCTGCGAAATTGGCCTGAGAAGTAGATGCCAAACAGGAGAGGACCCAGGACCAATCCCTGTGGGACTTCACTCATGACTGGTTGGCAGTCTGACTTGGAGTTCTCTACTTTCACACTGTGGGTTCTATCTGTGAGCCAGTTTGCAACCCACCTACTGATATAGGGGTTGAAGACTAGTTTTGTGAGTTTATCAATAATTCCTGAGTGTGGAATGGTATCAAAGGCCTTGGCCAGATCGAGGTAGGCTGTATAAACTGCCTTGCCCTCATCCACAGCTCTGGTGGCTGACTCAAGGAAGTCAAGCAGGTTGAGCAAACATGATCCACCTTTCACAAAACCAAATTGTGTGAGATCTAGAGTTTAGAGATTCCCTATATCCTTGTTAATTAAGTCCATGATGATGTGCTCCATAGCCTTACATATCAGACTCGTCAGGCTAATGGGGTGATAATTCCCAAGGTCTGTAGTCACTCCCCCTTTATGGAGAGGGATGACTGTAGCAGTGCACCATTCAGTAGGGACAAAGCCTGAGGTGAGGCTGTGATTGAACAGGGCACACAGATGTGGTGCCAGTTCCCTTTGTAGTTCATATAGAACACATCCAGGGATATTGTTGGGTCCCATGGAAGCTGTATTCTTGGCCATGGACAATGCAGCTTTAACCTGTGCCGCAGTAATACTGGGTGCCTGGCATTCCTCCAGTATTGTCATTGGTCCTTTGGGGGGGGGGGTAAAGTTGACACTGAATCTGTTGGCCAGTATGTTGGCAATATCTGTTGGCTCAGTACAGGTGGTACCATTGTACAGTAACTCAGAGCAAACCTGGGTAATGCTGTGGAGATTCTTGATATAACTATAGAAGGCTTTGTTGTTGTTTTTAGTGTCTGCTGCAATTCTGCATTCATAGCTGGCTTTAGAGGTTTTGATGAGGGATCTCAACTTTTTGTTGAGGTTAATAAGGGAGTTTTTCCATTCTTGGGACTTCACCTTTTTCTGCAACAGTTTCTTCCTTCTGTTGTAGAGTTTATTAATGGCAGGGGACCACCAGATTGGCTTCCTTTTTTTTGGAGGAGAGTGACTCGGTTCTGTTGGGTATAGGTACACTACATTGGTGTATGATTTAGCAGTCATGCATCTATTTTCCATTGACATAGGTGCTGCAAAATTAACCACCTCTGTTTTTAGGAGCCCAAAGTCAGCTTTGGAGAAGTTTTTCATGGTGGCTACCTTTACAGGGGGTGTGGGTAAGATGTGGATTTCCATGATGATTAGTTTGTGGTCAGCTCTAACCAGGGATAAATTGACTATTGGTGTAGAGCAATGGTTGCCCATGTTAGTAATAACCAGGTCAAGGATGTTACTTCCTCTAGTGGGGGTAAGAACGAGCTGGTCCAGGGCATTGGAAACAATGAATTCCAGGAAGTGTTGGGCCAGTGTATTGGTGCATGAGTAGTTTTCTCAGTTGGTGGAGGGGTAGTTGAAGTCACCTAGTATGAGAGTGTTGGTTTTGACCCTAATAGTGTCTAGGCTGCTTAGGAACATGGAGTGAGAGTCTTGGGACATGGTTGGGGACCTATAGCAGGCTATGACCTGAATTGCTGTCTTATCCAATGTTAGTTGTACCTGAAGTATCTCAGATGCGTTATGCTGGACTACTTGTCTAGAGGTGTGCATATCTTTTATGAATATGGAGACACCACCACCTTTGGACCTTCAGTCCATGTTCTGGGGCCGAAAGGTGTGGAATGAGTTATAGCCTGGTAGCACAGGGGTGCTTTCTGCTGCTTTAATCTAGGTCTCCATTGCAGCACAAATGTCAATGTTCTCCATTTTAAGGAGTGTTTCTAGCAAGTGCATCTTGAGATTTAGACTTCCAGCATTGAGCAGCATGACCCTCAGATTGCTTTATTTATAGCTGTTATGGTAGTAATTTGGTTTTTAGAACATCACCTAAAAAGGCACTATAGGGGTGGCAAGAGCCATAGCCAGTATTCAGAAACCTAGGGCTGACAGATGCAGGCCATCTATGGCCAAGCATCGGGGTCTGTCAATCATGTCATCCCAAGCAGATAAATACTGGATCCTCTTAGAATGATACCAGAAACTTAGCCAATTGTTGAAGTCAACTATTTTCTGCTTGTACTGTGGTATCATTCTGGGTGATCAAAAAACAAGAAAGAACCAACAATTCCTAAATAAAACAAACAGCTACAGGGACCACAGTTAAATCCACACAGCAGTAACTTGAAGTAACTTGAAGTAAAAATTCCACGCAATAAATCCACAAAGTACCAACCAACTGTTTAATGAAGCGCTTTTCATCCTACAGATTGCAAGAACTTCTTCAGATAAAATAATACAACTTTACACTGAGTTTAAAATTCACTCCACTTACGTCATGTGTTCACTCTGAACCAATTGTTACTCCTTCCTCTACACAGGTTAAGTTAACCCCTTACTACCCTGTCTTTTCAAAAATTATCCAAATGTATGTTATTATTGTTCAAACAGACTTCTGTAGTAAAAAAAATTATGTTATTCATATATGTACTTAGTCAAAAGCAAACATTATCTGCTTAGACTTTTTAATTTTAAAATACATAAAATAGAACACATTTCATTGATACCAGGATATTGGCATGCAGTTGTACGTAACTACCACATAAGTTCCAGTCTTTCTAAAATAAGGGAGTCTGGACCTCCTCTAATGTCTGTTATCACTTGGTCTAGGGCTCTAAACTTGAGCCTATGTTCTGGGTATTCAGAAATACATCTTGCTAGTGCATTTTCTTGTTTCCCCCTACTAATACTGCAAAGGTGTTCATACACTCTCTCTCTCTCAACTTTCGGTCAGTTTTCCCCACATAGAATACTGGACAATGTTGACATCTAGCTACATAAACTATCATTTTCAATTGTGTAACTATTGTAAGCACATAGAAGTAGAACAAGTATATCAACTAAGGGACAGAAAGTACTACACAAAGTAGAGATTCGATTGTCAGTCGAAAATATATGTCCTGCTTCATCCAACATTTTGATCATATCTGTTGTGACCTCATCTGACCCTGCTGCGTTCCCCAACTTTATTTTCCTTAGTGGTGCTCTTGTCTGGGGTAGTACAGCCTCTGTGGGGTTTTCATCATTCAGAAGCTGCTGAAAGTACTCCTTCCATCTGCCTTTGGTGACCTGTGGACTGGTGAGCAAGTTGTTTGGTAGCATCCCCTATGAAGAGTTTCTGACTATCTTCTTTATCTTTCTGTCTTTGCCTTGTAAATTGATGGATTTTCTTTGTGCCAACTGCTGAGCCTGTTCCAAAATTTGGTTGAGTGTCTCTAATGCCTTGTTCTTTGTTATTGCAACTGTTGCCTTAGTCTTTTGTTAGCCAGCCAGTATTTCCTCTTAACCTGATCTGTCCTTTCTATCTCACACTCTTTCCTGCACTCCTTCTTTCTTTTGATTACTTTCTGGACTTCTGCATTCTGCCATCGGCTTTCCTTATGTACCTTATTTCCATACCTAGCTTTGCTGCATATCTGTTCTGTAGCCCTCAGACATGACATTCTTCTTCACCTCCACCTATTTCTTTTACTTCCTGAGGTATTAGAGTCCTGTATATTTCCTTGAACTCTTGTGCTTTCTCTCCACTCAACTTCCAGGTATTCAGCCTAGTTTCTATTGCCTTTAGAGCCTTCTCTGACCACTGTTTACAACTGATTATAACAACCATAGCTCATACTACCCCAATACTTTTTCCTTATTAGGAGGAAAGGTATGCTCCATGTTGGCCACTGTTGTATGTGATGTTGTAACTATCTCACTTGCTGAGCCATGTGTTGGCCACCATCAAGCCCATTTGCCAGACAGAAGTCTACAACTGCCTCTCATTCATTATTCCTGTTGCCCCAGACATGTCAACTCAGGCAGTCCGCATATCCTGTTCTGTCTCAATATGTGCATTCAGGTCCTCAAATATCAACCCCAACTAATTTTGTCCCGCTTTATGTAGTAAGTCCTACAAATGCTGCCAGAATGCACTCTTTTCTTGCCATCACAACCTTGCTCTGAGGCACATACTGAGATTATGGATACTGCCCTGTCTTTACAATGAAGTCTGATTGCCATGAATCTGTCACTAAATTATGACATCCCTCATTATCTTCTGAAGTCGCTCCCTCACCACAGTTTCCATACCATTTCTAGTGTGCTGTCCACCTGAGACTCTAGATCGAAAGTCAAGTGGCTTTGTTGCACTGCCCTTCATCTTGTCTACTGGGATTTATGGCAGGAAAACTCCTCTTCACCCCCATTCCCAAATCCTTTCTCCTATACCTTCTAACCTACTTACTGCCCAGTCTACCCTCTTACATAAAACAATACTTGAAAAGTGGGGTGGGGGGTTATCCCCTGCCAAAATATAGTACCTCTCCTCTCCCACCTCCTCCAGCACAACCTTCTTGGTGTGTTCTTTCTCTGTTTCCCCCTTTGTTATATCTCACCTTTTACAATCTTTTCTTTCTTCCCCTTTTCACTCTTTCAAAGAAACCAACAGGGTGTCCACATGAGGATAACCATATATAAAGCATATAAAACGCCTTTATATTTTAAGTTAATAAAAATAGATGCACTGTGCTCAGATTGACTTAAATACTTCAAACATGTTTGTACATAGCCGCATTAATTCATAATACCTGAAAACGTCCATAATTATATAGCATTTAAGTTATCATGTAGTATTTTGCTTAAGAATTAACTTTAGCAAGTTTATGCATTTGATGAAAGTGGGCATTTTTCAAAACACTTTTGCATTTAATTATTCAGCACAAATAACACTTGACACAGTTAAAAACCTGGCAAGTTCTAACTTGGAAAACAGTTTATGGAGTACAGTGATTACACAATGAATTTAGAAAAAGACAACTTTGTTAGTATGTTCCTGAAGTAAATCTGTTAGCGCTATTAAGTTCTACTCACATGCTAGAGCATAACAGAAGCCAGTGCTTACCAGAAAACAGCAGCAAGAAGTTAAAATAGCTGTACAAATGACGACGTTTTTCTGTCACATACATAAAACAATAGAAGTGTGGCAAAGCAAAATGTGTAACAAATATTAATATTGTTTGCTCATCAGAGGGACACAACTTCTAGTTGCTGTCTGTGGCAGTACTACAGCTTTCAAAACAATAAAACATACTCCTACACATTTTTACCCACAGTATATTTATTGTGCATTTGTTTACCAAGAAAGTCAGACTTGGAACATAGCCCCCAGGGAGAAATGCTCCAACCGCATGCCTTTGTAATGTGGGAGGAAACCCACACAGACACAACAAGCAGATGCTGCACAGATGGCACCCCAGCTGAAAATCAAACCAGAGAACATCTTGCTGTAAAGCAGCAATGCAACCACTGCACCACAGATAAATGCAGTAGATAAAGCTCCATGCACAACCAAGAATTGATACTGGGTGTGTTTGAGATATGGATGTCTAGAAATTTGCCTTGGGAGCACAGTGAAGTAAAATATGTGTGCATCATCATGATTATTACAATACCCTGTTGCGATTACTAGGATGGATTTATTATGTTATGCCTTCTATATTCTGTTGAGTAATAAGGTTGCTCATGTATGCTTGGGAGTTTGAATTGTCCTTACTGACAAGTGAATGTATCCTTAGATTTTGATTAATACTTGATTTGTCCTTCTAGCTGCTGTACTCACAGACAACTCATTAACAATCAGTTATGGAATTTGTATAATCATGTACAAACTTTCAGTTATTTAACTTTGGATGACAGTAATATTTAATGAGCACAGCACAGTAGCGTTTGCATTAATTTAATATTAGTTTTTTTTCCAACTGTCTGTTTCTGACTTTGTTTTTATTTTTCCTCCCATGTGTTGGGGTCACTGCCAAACGCCTGCACCCCCAACCCCCTGTCATCTGTATGCTAAGCCTAATGACCAAACCTCCCAACCATACTGAATTACTCAGATTTTACCGAGTTTTGGGGTCCAAATATTGGGGTGCCATGATTCCTGAGTGGCACCCCTTCATTTCTGATTTTCCCATTTTTTTTTTTTATTTTCACTTTTTGAGCTGATGTCATCACATGCACAATGACGTCAGCTCCATCAGCCTGTCGGAATTGAGCTCAAGGG